>NW_027478655.1:600000-760446 GCF_051014685.1 Ptiloglossa arizonensis
AGTTTCTACTTTCAGATGCAAGAGGAATTGCTCGAGTTCGTCAATCCGTTCGCGAGATATGGGAGTTTGAAGTTAAGGAATGGTTGAGAAACCATCGAAATTTTCGCAATTCTGATGCTAGAAACGAATAACTGGAATGGCCTAGGGGAAAAGTACACACACCATTCTAATGGGGCGAGTGTCTACTTTCAGATGCAACAGGAATTTCTCGAGTTCGTCAATCCGTTCGCGGGATATGGGAGTTTGAAGTTAAGGAATGCTTGAGAAACCATCAAAATTTTCGCAAGTCTGATACTCGAAACCAATAACTACAAAGGCCTAGGGGAAAAGTACAAACACCATTGCAATCGGGCGAGTTTCTACTTTCAGATGCAACAGGAATTGCTCGAGTTCGTCAATCCGTTCGCGAGATATGGGAGTTTGAAGTTAAGGAATGCTTGAGAAACCATCAAAATTTTCGCAAGTCTGACACTCGAAACCAATAACTACAAGCCCTAGGGGAAAAACACACATATCTTTGTAATCGGGCGAGTTTCTACTTTCAGATGCAACAGGATTTTCTCGAGTTCGTCAATCCGTTCGCGAGATATGGGAGTTTGAATTTAAGGAATAGTTGAGGAACCATCAAAATTTTCGCAAGTCTGATACTCGAAACCAATAACTACAATGGCCTAGGGGAAAAGTACACACACCATTGTAATCGGGCGAGTTTCTACTTTCAGATGCAACAGGAATTGCTCGAGTTCGTCAATCCGTTCGCGAGATATGGGAGTTTGAAGTTAAGGAATGGTTGAGAAACCATCAAAATTTTCGCAAGTCTGATACTCGAAACCAATAACTACAATGGCCTAGGGGAAAAATACACATACTGTTGTAATCGGGCGAGCTTCTACTTTCAGTTGCAACAGGAATTTCTCGATTTCGTAAATCCGTTCGCGAGATATGGGCGTTTGAAGTTAAGGAATGCTTGAGAAACCATCAAAATTTTCGCTGGTCTGATACTCGAAACCAATAACTACAAAGGCCTAGGGGAAAAATACACATACCTTTGTAATCGGGCGAGTTTCCACTTTCAGATGCAACAGGAATTTCTCGAGTTCGTCAATCCGTTCACGAGATATGCGAGTTTGAAGTTAAGGAATGGTTGAGAAACCATCGAAATTTTCGCAATTCTGATGCTAGAAACGAATAACTGGAATGGCCTTGGGGAAAAGTACACACACCATTCTAATCGGGCGAGTCTCTACTTTCAGATGCAACAGGAATTTCTCGAGTTCGTCAATCCGTTCGCGGGATATGGGAGTTTGAAGTTAAGGAATGGTTGAGAAACCATGAACATTTTCGCAAGTCTGATACTCGAAACCAATAACTGGAATGGCCAAGGGGAAAAGTACACACACCATTGTAATCGGGCATGTTTCTACTATCAGATGCAACAGGAATTTCTCGAGTTCGTCAATCCGTTCGCGAGATATGGGAGTTTGCAGTTAAGGAGTGCTTGAAAAACCACCAAAATTTTCGCAAGTCTGATACTCGAAACCAATAACTACAAAGGCCTAGGGGAAAAATGCACATACCTTTGTAATCGGGCGAGTTTCCACTTTCAGATGCAACAGGGGTTTCTCGAGTTTGTCAATCCGTTCACGAGATATGGGAGTTTGAAGTTAAGGAATGGTTGAGAAACCATCGAAATTTTCGCAATTCTGATGCTAGAAACGAATAACTGGAATGGCCTTGGGGAAAAGTACACACACCATTGTAATCGTGCGAGTTTCTGCTTTCAGATGCAACAGGAATTTCTCGAGTTCGTCAAACCGTTCGCGAGATATGGGAGTTTGAAGTTAAGGAATGCTTGAGAAACATTCAAAGTTTTCGCAAGTCTGATACACGAAACCAATAACTACAAAGGCCTAGGGGAAAAACACACATATCTTTGTAATCGGGCGAGTTTCCAGTTTCAGATGCAACAGGAATTTCTCGAGTTCGTCATCCCGTTCGCGAGATATAGGAGTTCGAAGTTAAGGAATGGTTGAGAGACCATCCAAATTTTCGCAATTCGGATGCTAGAAACCAATAACTGCAATGGCCTAGGGGAAAATACATATACCGTTGTAATCGGGCGAGTTTCTGCTTTCAGATGCAACAGGAATTTCTCGAGTTCGTCAATCCGTTCGCGAGATATGGGAGTTTGAAATTAAGGAATGCTTGAGAAACCATCCAAATTTTCGCAATTCTGATGCTAGAAACCAATAACTACAATGGCCTAGGGGAAAATACACATACCCTTGTAATCGGGCGAGTTTCTGCTTTCAGATGCAGCAGGAATTTCTCGAGTTCGTCAATGCGTTCGCGAGAAATGGGAGTTTGAAGTTAAGGAATGGTTGAGAAACTATCAAAATTTTCGCATGTCTGATACTCGAAACCAATAACTACAATGGCCTAGGGGGAAAATACAGACACCATTCTAATCGGGCGAGGTTCTACTTTCAGATGCAACAGGAATTTCTGGAGTTCGTCTATCCGATCGCGAGATATGGGAGTTTGAAGTTAACGTATGGTTGAGAAACCATCAAAATTTTCGCAAGCCTGATACACGAAACCAATAACTACAAAGGCCTAGGGGAAAAACAAACATATCTTTGTAATCGGGCGAGTTTCTACTTTCAGATGCAACAGGAATTTCTCGAGTTCGTCAATCCGTTCGCGAGATATGGGAGTTCGAAGTTAAGGAATGGTTGAGAAACCATCAAAATTTTCGCAATTTTGATGCTAGAAACCAATAACTACAAAGGCCTAGGGGAAAAATGCACATACCTATGTAATCGGGCGAGTTTCTGCTTTCACATGCAACAGGAATTTCTCGAGCTCGTCAATCCGTTCGCGAGATATGGGAGTTTGAAGTTAAGGAATGCTTGAGAAACCATCAAAATTTTCGCATGTCTGATACTCGAAACCAATAACTACAAAGGCCTAGGGGAAAAACACACATACCTTTGTAATCGGGCGAGTTTCTGCTTTCACATGCAACAGGAATTTCTCGAGTTCGTCAATCCGTTCGCGAGATATGGGAGTTTGAACTTAAGGAATGCTTGAGAAACCATCAAAATTTTGGCAATTCTGATGCTAGAAACCAATAACTGGAATGGCCTAGGGGAAAAGTACACAAACCATTGGAATCGGGCGAGTTTCTGCTTTCAGATGCAACAGGAATTTCTCGAGTTCGTCAATCCGTTCGCGAGATATGGGGGTTTGAAGTTAAGGAATGGTTGAGAAACCATCGAAATTTTCGCAATTCTGATGCCAGAAACGAATAACTGGAATGGCCTAGGGGAAAAGTACACACACCAATCTAGACGGGTGAGTCTCTACTTTCAGATGCAACAGGAATTTCTCGAGTTCGTCAATCCGTTCGCGAGATATGGGAGTTTGAAATTAAGGAATGCTTGAGAAACCATCAAAATTTTCGCAAGTCTGATACTCGAAACCAATAACTACAAAGGCCTAGGGGAAAAATGCACATACCTTTGTAATCGGGCGAGTTTGCAGTTTCAGATGCAACAGGAATTTCTCGAGTTCGTCATCCCGTTCGCGAGATATGGGAGTTCGAAGTTAAGGAATGGTTGAGAAACCATCAAAATTTTCGCAAGTCTGATACTCGAAACCAATAACTACAAAGGCCTAGGGGAAAAACACACATACCTTTGTAATCGGGCGAGTTTCTGCTTTCACATGCAACAGGAATTTCTCGAGTTCGTCAATCCGTTCGCGAGATATGGGAGTTTGAACTTAAGGAATGCTTGAGAAACCATCAAAATTTTGGCAATTCTGATGCTAGAAACCAATAACTGGAATGGCCTAGGGGAAAAGTACACAAACCATTGGAATCGGGCGAGTTTCCAGTTTCAGATGCAACAGGAATTTCTCGAGTTCGTCATCCCGTTCGCGAGATATGGGAGTTCGAAGTTAAGGAATGGTTGAGAAACCATCCAAATTTTCGCAATTCTGATGCTAGAAACCAATAACTACAATGGCCTAGGGGAAAATACACATACCGTTGTAATCGGGCGAGTTTCTGCTTTCAGATGCAACAGGAATTTCTCGAGTTCGTCAATCCGTTCGCGAGATATGGGAGTTTGAAATTAAGGAATGCTTGAGAAACCATCAAAACTTTCGCCAGTCTGATACTCGAAACCAACAGCTACAAAGGCCTAGGGGAAAAATGCACATACCTTTGAAATCGTGCGAGTTTCCACTTTCAGATGCAACAGGAATTTCTCGAGTGCGTCATTCCGTTCGCGAGATATGGGAGTTCGAAGTTAAGGAATGGTTGAGAAACCATCAACATTTTCGCAAGTCTGATACTCGAAACCAATAACTGGAATGGCCTAGGAGAAAAGTGCACACAACATTGTAATCGCGCATGTTTCTACTTTCAGATGCAACAGGAATTTCTCGAGTTCATCAATGCGTTCGCGAGAAATGAGAGTTTGAAGTTAAGGAATGGTTGAGAAACCATCAACATTTTCGCAAGTCTGATACTCGAAACCAATAACTGGAATGGCCTAGGAGAGAAGTACACACAACATTGTAATCGCGCATGTTTCTACTTTCAGATGCAACAGGAATTTCTCGAGTTCGTCAATGCGTTCGCGAGAAATGAGAGTTTGAAGTTAAGGAATGGTTGAGAAACTATCAAAATTTTCGCAAGTCTGATACTCGAAACCAATAACTACAATGGCCTAGGGGGAAAATACAGACACCATTCTAATCGGGCGAGTTTCTACTTTCAGATGCAACAGGAATTTCTCGAGCTCGTCAATCCGTTCACGAGATATGGGAGTTTGAAGTTAAGGAATGGTTGAGAAACCATCGAAATTTTCGCAATTCTGATGCTAGAAACGAATAACTGGAACGGCCTAGGGGAAAAGTACCCACACCATTCTATTCGGGCGAGTCTCTACTTTCAGATGCAACAGGAATTTCTCGAGTTCGTCAATCCGTTCGCGAGATATGGGAGTTTGAATTTAAGGAATGCTTGAGAAACCATCAAGATTTTCGCAAGTCTAATACTCGAAACCAATAACTACAAAGGCCTAGGGGAAAAATGCACATACCTTTGTAATCGGGCGAGTTTCCACTTTGAGATGCAACAGGAATTTCTCGAGTTCGTCAATCCGTTCGCGAGATATGGGCGTTTGAAGTTAAGGAATGTTTGGGAAACCCTCAAAATTTTCGCAAGTCTGATACTCGAAACCAATAACTACAAAGGCCTAGCGGAAAAACACACATATCTTTGTAATCGGGCGAGTTTCCACTTTCAGATGCAACAGGAATTTCTCGAGTTCGTCATTCCGTTCGCGAGATATGGGAGTTTGATGTTAAGCAATGGTTGAGAAACCATCAAAATTTTCGCAATTCTGATGCTAGAAACGAATAACTGGAACGGCCTAGGGGAAAAGTACCCACACCATTCTAATCGGGCGAGTCTCTACTTTCAGATGCAACAGGAATTTCTCGAGTTCGTCAATCCGTTCGCGAGATATGGGAGTTTGAATTTAAGGAATGCTTGAGAAACCATCAAGATTTTCGCAAGTCTAATACTCGAAACCAATAACTACAAAGGCCTAGGGGAAAAATGCACATACCTTTGTAATCGGGCGAGTTTCCACTTCGAGATGCAACAGGAATTTCTCGAGTTCGTCAATCCGTTCGCGAGATATGGGCGTTTGAAGTTAAGGAATGTTTGAGAAACCATCAACATTTTCGCAATTCTGATGCTAGAGACGAATAACTGGAATGGCCTAGCGGAAAAGTACACACACCATTGTCATCGGGCGAGTTTCTACTTTCAGATGCAACAGGAATTTCTCGATTTCGTAAATCCGTTCGCGAGATATGGGAGTTTGGAGTTAAGGAATGGTTGGGAAACCCTCGAAATTTTCGCAAGTCTGATACTCGAAACCAATAACTACAAAGGCCTAGCGGAAAAACACACATATCTTTGTAATCGGGCGAGTTTCCACTTTCAGATGCAACAGGAATTTCTCGAGTTCGTCATTCCGTTCGCGAGATATGGGAGTTTGATGTTAAGCAATGGTTGAGAAACCATCAAAATTTTCGCAATTCTGATACTCGCAAACAATAACTACAAAGGCCTAGCGTAAAAACACACATATCTTTGTAATCGGGCGAGTTTCTACTTTCAGATGCAACAGGAATTTCTCGAGTTCGTCAATCCGTTCACGATATATGGGAGTTTGAAGTTAAGGAATGGTTGAGAAACCATCAAAATTTTCGCAATTCTGATGCTAGAAACGAACAACTGGAATGGCCTAGGGGAAGAGTACACACACCATTGTAATCGGGCGAGTTTCTACTTTCAGATGCAACAGGAATTGCTCGAGTTCGTCAATTCGTGCGCGAGATATGGGAGTTTGAAGTTAAGGAATGGTTGAGGAACCATCAAAATTTTCGCAAGTCTGATACTCGAAACCAATAACTACAAAGGCCTAGGGGAAAAACACGCATATCTTTGTAATCGGGCGAGTTTCTACTTTCAGATGCAACAGGAATTTCTCGAGCTCGTCAATCCGTTCACGAGATATGGGAGTTTGAAGTTAAGGAATGGTTGAGAAACCATCAAAATTTTCGCAATTCTTATGCTAGAAACGAACAACTGGAATGGCCTAGGGGAAGAGTACACACACCATTCTAATCGGGCGAGTCTCTACTTTCAGATGCAACAGGAATTTCTCGAGTTCGTCAATCCGTTCGCGGGATATGGGAGTTTGAAGTTAAGGAATGGTTGAGAAACCATCAACATTTTCGCAAGTCTGATACTCGAAACCAATAACTGGAATGGCCAAGGGGAAAAGTACACACACCATTGTAATCGGGCATGTTTCTACTATCAGATGCAACAGGAATTTCTCGAGTTCGTCAATCCGTTCGCGAGATATGGGAGTTTGCAGTTAAGGAGTGCTTGAGAAACCACCAAAATTTTCGCAAGTCTGATACTCGAAACCAATAACTACAAAGGCCTAGGGGAAAAATGCACATACCTTTGTAATCGGGCGAGTTTCCACTTTCAGATGCAACAGGGGTTTCTCGAGTTTGTCAATCCGTTCACGAGATATGGGAGTTTGAAGTTAAGGAATGGTTGAGAAACCATCGAAATTTTTGCAATTCTGATGCTAGAAACGAATAACTGGAATGGCCTTGGGGAAAAGTACACACACCATTGTAATCGTGCGAGTTTCTGCTTTCAGATGCAACAGGAATTTCTCGAGTTCGTCAAACCGTTCGCGAGATATGGGAGTTTGAAGTTAAGGAATGCTTGAGAAACATTCAAAGTTTTCGCAAGTCTGATACACGAAACCAATAACTACAAAGGCCTAGGGGAAAAACACACATATCTTTGTAATCGGGCGAGTTTCCAGTTTCAGATGCAACAGGAATTTCTCGAGTTCGTCATCCCGTTCGCGAGATATAGGAGTTCGAAGTTAAGGAATGGTTGAGAGACCATCCAAATTTTCGCAATTCGGATGCTAGAAACCAATAACTGCAATGGCCTAGGGGAAAATACATATACCGTTGTAATCGGGCGAGTTTCTGCTTTCAGATGCAACAGGAATTTCTCGAGTTCGTCAATCCGTTCGCGAGATATGGGAGTTTGAAATTAAGGAATGCTTGAGAAACCATCCAAATTTTCGCAATTCTGATGCTAGAAACCAATAACTACAATGGCCTAGGGGAAAATACACATACCCTTGTAATCGGGCGAGTTTCTGCTTTCAGATGCAACAGGAATTTCTCGAGTTCGTCAATGCGTTCGCGAGAAATGGGAGTTTGAAGTTAAGGAATGGTTGAGAAACTATCAAAATTTTCGCATGTCTGATACTCGAAACCAATAACTACAATGGCCTAGGGGGAAAATACAGACACCATTCTAATCGGGCGAGGTTCTACTTTCAGATGCAACAGGAATTTCTCGAGTTCGTCAATCCGTTCGCGAGATATGGGAGTTCGAAGTTAAGGAATGGTTGAGAAACCATCAAAATTTTCGCAATTTTGATGCTAGAAACCAATAACTACAAAGGCCTAGGGGAAAAATGCACATACCTTTGTAATCGGGCGAGTTTCTGCTTTCACATGCAACAGGAATTTCTCGAGCTCGTCAATCCGTTCGCGAGATATGGGAGTTTGAAGTTAAGGAATGCTTGAGAAAACATCAAAATTTTCGCAAGTCTGATACTCGAAAACAATAACTACAAAGGCCTAGGGGAAAAATACACATACCTTTGTAATCTGGCGGGTTTCCACTCTCAGATGCAACAGGAATTTCTCGAGTTCGTCAATCCGTTCGCGAGATATGGGAGTTTGAAATTAAGGAATGCTTGAGAAACCATCAAAATTTTCGCAAGTCTGATACTCGAAACCAATAACTACAAAGGCCTAGGGGAAAAATGCACATACCTTTGTAATCGGGCGAGATTCCAGTTTCAGATGCAACAGGAATTTCTCGAGTTCGTCATCCCGTTCGCGAGATATGGGAGTTCGAAGTTAAGGAATGGTTGAGAAACCATCAAAATTTTCGCAAGTCTGATACTCGAAACCAATAACTACAAAGGCCTAGGGGAAAAACACACATACCTTTGTAATCGGGCGAGTTTCTGCTTTCACATGCAACAGGAATTTCTCGAGTTCGTCAATCCGTTCGCGAGATATGGGAGTTTGAACTTAAGGAATGCTTGAGACACCATCAAAATTTTGGCAATTCTGATGCTAGAAACCAATAACTGGAATGGCCTAGGGGAAAAGTACACAAACCATTGGAATCGGGCGAGTTTCTGCTTTCAGATGCAACAGGAATTTCTCGAGTTCGTCAATCCGTTCGCGAGATATGGGAGTTTGAAGTTAAGGAATGGTTGAGAAACCATCGAAATTTTCGCAATTCTGATGCCAGAAAAGAATAACTGGAATGGCCTAGGGGAAAAGTACACACACCATTGTAATCGTGCGAGTTTCTGCTTTCAGATGCAACCGGAATTTCTCGAGTTCGTCAATCCGTTCTCGAGATATGGGAGTTTGAAATTAAGGAATGCTTGAGAAACCATCAAAATTTTCGCCAGTCTGATACTCGAAACCAATAGCTACAAAGGCCTAGGGGAAAAATGCACATATACATGAAATCGGGCGAGTTTCCACTTTCAGATGCAACAGGAATTTCTCGAGTTCGTCATTCCGTTCGCGAGATATGGGAGTTTGAAATTAAGGAATGGTTGAGAAACCATCAAAATTTTCGCAAGTCTGATACGCGAAACCAATAACTACCAAGGCCTAGGGGAAAAATACACATACCTTTGTAATCGGGAGGATTTCCACTCTCAGATGCAACAGGAGTTTCTCGAGTTCGTCAATCCGTTCGCGAGATATGGGAGTTTGAAGTTAAGGAATGGTTGAGAAACCATCAAAATTTTCGCAATTTTGATGCTAGAAACCAATAACTACAAAGGCCTAGGGGAAAAATGCACATACCTTTGTAATCGGGCGAGTTTTAGCTTTCACATGCAACAGGAATTTCTCGAGCTCGTCAATCCGTTCGCGAGATATGGGAGTTTGAAGTTAAGGAATGCTTGAGAAACCATCAAAATTTTCGCAAGTCTGATACTCGAAACCAATAACTACAAAGGCCTAGGGGAAAAATACACATACCTTTGTAATCTGGCGGGTTTCCACTCTCAGATGCAACAGGAATTTCTCGAGTTCGTCAATCCGTTCGCGAGATATGGGAGTTTGAAATTAAGGAATGCTTGAGAAACCATCAAAATTTTCGCAAGTCTGATACTCGAAACCAATAACTACAAAGGCCTAGGGGAAAAATGCACATACCTTTGTAATCGGGCGAGTTTCCAGTTTCAGATGCAACAGGAATTTCTCGAGTTCGTCATCCCGTTCGCGAGATATGGGAGTTCGAAGTTAAGGAATGGTTGAGAAACCATCAAAATTTTCTCAAGTCTGATACTCGAAACCAATAACTACACAGGCCTAGGGGAAAAACACACATACCTTTGTAATCGGGCGAGTTTCTGCTTTCACATGCAACAGGAATTTCTCGAGTTCGTCAATCCGTTCGCGAGATATTGGAGTTTGAACTTAAGGAATGCTTGAGAAACCATCAAAATTTTGGCAATTCTGATGCTAGAAACCAATATCTGGAATGGCCTAGGGGAAAAGTACACAAACCATTGGAATCGGGCGAGTTTCTGCTTTCAGATGCAACAGGAATTTCTCGAGTTCGTCAATCCGTTCGCGAGATATGGGAGTTTGAAGTTAAGGAATGGTTGAGAAACCATCGAAATTTTCGCAATTCTGATGCCAGAAACGAATAACTGGAATGGCCTAGGGGAAAAGTACACACACCAATCTAGACGGGTGAGCCTCTACTTTCAGATGCAACAGGAATTTCTCGAGTTCGTCAATCCGTTCGCGAGATATGGGAGTTTGAAGTTAAGAAATGGTTGAGAAACCCTCAAAATTTTCGCAAGTCTGATACTCGAAAACAATAACTACAAAGGCCTAGGGGAAAAACACACATACCTTTGTAATCTGGCGGGTTTCCACTCTCAGATGCAACAGGAGTTTCTCGAGTTCGTCAATCCGTTCGCGAGATATGGGAGTTTGAAATTAAGGAATGCTTGAGAAACCATCAAAATTTTCGCAAGTCTGATACTCGAAACCAATAACTACAAAGGCCTAGGGGAAAAATGCACATACCTTTGTAATCGGGCGAGTTTGCAGTTTCAGATGCAACAGGAATTTCTCGAGTTCGTCAATCCGTTCGCGAGATATGGGAGATTGAAGTTAAGATATGGTTGAGAAACCCTCAAAATTTTCGCAAGTCTGATACTCGAAACCAATAACTACAAAGGCCTAGGGGAAAAACACACATATCTTTGTAATCGGGCGAGTTTCCAGTTTCAGATGCAACAGGAATTTCTCGAGTTCGTCATCCCGTTCGCGAGATATGGGAGTTCGAAGTTAAGGAATGGTTGAGAAACCATCCAAATTTTCGCAATTCTGATGCTAGAAACCAATAACTACAATGGCCTAGGGGAAAATACACATACCGTTGTAATCGGGCGAGTTTCTGCTTTCAGATGCAACAGGAATTTCTCGAGTTCGTCAATCCGTTCGCGAGATATGGGAGTTTGAAATTAAGGAATGCTTGAGAAACCATCAAAACTTTCGCCAGTCTGATACTCGAAACCAACAGCTACAAAGGCCTAGGGGAAAAATGCACATACCTTTGAAATCGTGCGAGTTTCCACTTTCAGATGCAACAGGAATTTCTCGAGTGCGTCATTCCGTTCGCGAGATATGGGAGTTCGAAGTTAAGGAATGGTTGAGAAACCATCCAAATTTTCGCAATTCTGATGCTAGAAACCAATAACTACAATGGCCTAGGGGAAAATACACATACCGTTGTAATCGGGCGAGTTTCTGCTTTCAGATGCAACAGGAATTTCTCGAGTTCGTCAATCCGTTCGCGAGATATGGGAGTTTGAAATTAAGGAATGGTTGAGAAACCATCAAAATTTTCGCAAGTCTGATACGCGAAACCAATAACTACCAAGGCCTAGGGGAAAAATACACATACCTTTGTAATCGGGAGGATTTCCACTCTCAGATGCAACAGGAATTTCTCGAGTTCGTCAATCCGTTCGCGAGATATGGGAGTTTCAAGTTAAGGAATGGTTGAGAAACCATCAACATTTTCGCAAGTCTGATACTCGAAACCAATAACTGGAATGGCCTAGGAGAAAAGTACACACAACATTGTAATCGCGCATGTTTCTACTTTCAGATGCAACAGGAATTTCTCGAGTTCATCAATGCGTTCGCGAGAAATGAGAGTTTGAAGTTAAGGAATGGTTGAGAAACCATCAACATTTTCGCAAGTCTGATACTCGAAACCAATAACTGGAATGGCCTAGGAGAAAAGTACACACAACATTGTAATCGCGCATGTTTCTACTTTCAGATGCAACAGGAATTTCTCGAGTTCGTCAATGCGTTCGCGAGAAATGAGAGTTTGAAGTTAAGGAATGGTTGAGAAACTATCAAAATTTTCGCAAGTCTGATACTCGAAACCAATAACTACAATGGCCTAGGGGGAAAATACAGACACCATTCTAATCGGGCGAGTTTCTACTTTCAGATGCAACAGGAATTTCTCGAGCTCGTCAATCCGTTCACGAGATATGGGAGTTTGAAGTTAAGGAATGGTTGAGAAACCATCGAAATTTTCGCAATTCTGATGCTAGAAACGAATAACTGGAACGGCCTAGGGGAAAAGTACCCACACCATTCTATTCGGGCGAGTCTCTACTTTCAGATGCAACAGGAATTTCTCGAGTTCGTCAATCCGTTCGCGAGATATGGGAGTTTGAATTTAAGGAATGCTTGAGAAACCATCAAGATTTTCGCAAGTCTAATACTCGAAACCAATAACTACAAAGGCCTAGGGGAAAAATGCACATACCTTTGTAATCGGGCGAGTTTCCACTTTGAGATGCAACAGGAATTTCTCGAGTTCGTCAATCCGTTCGCGAGATATGGGCGTTTGAAGTTAAGGAATGTTTGGGAAACCCTCAAAATTTTCGCAAGTCTGATACTCGAAACCAATAACTACAAAGGCCTAGCGGAAAAACACACATATCTTTGTAATCGGGCGAGTTTCCACTTTCAGATGCAACAGGAATTTCTCGAGTTCGTCATTCCGTTCGCGAGATATGGGAGTTTGATGTTAAGCAATGGTTGAGAAACCATCAAAATTTTCGCAATTCTGATACTCGCAACCAATAACTACAAAGGCCTATGGGAAAAATACACATACCGTTGTAATCGGGCGAGCTTCTACTTTCAGATGCAACAGGAATTTCTCGATTTCGTAAATCCGTTCACGAGATATGGGAGTTTGAAGTTAAGGAATGGTTGAGAAGCCATCGAAATTTTCGCAATTCTGATGCTAGAAACGAATAACTGGAATGGCCTAGGGGAAGAGTACACACACCATTGTAATCGGGCGAGTTTCTACTTTCAGATGCAACAGGAATTGCTCGAGTTCGTCAATTCGTGCGCGAGATATGGGAGTTTGAAGTTAAGGAATGGTTGAGGAACCATCAAAATTTTCGCAAGTCTGATACTCGAAACCAATAACTACAAAGGCCTAGGGGAAAAACACACATATCTTTGTAATCGGGCGAGTTTCTACTTTCAGATGCAATAGGAATTTCTCGAGCTCGTCAATTCGTTCACGAGATATGGGAGTTTGAAGTTAAGGAATGGTTGAGAAACCATCGAAATTTTCGCAATTCTGATGCTAGAAACGAATAACTGGAACGGCCTAGGGGAAAAGTACCCACACCATTCTAATCGGGCGAGTCTCTACTTTCAGATGCAACAGGAATTTCTCGAGTTCGTCAATCCGTTCGCGAGATATGGGAGTTTGAATTTAAGGAATGCTTGAGAAACCATCAAGATTTTCGCAAGTCTAATACTCGAAACCAATAACTACAAAGGCCTAGGGGAAAAATGCACATACCTTTGTAATCGGGCGAGTTTCCACTTCGAGATGCAACAGGAATTTCTCGAGTTCGTCAATCCGTTCGCGAGATATGGGCGTTTGAAGTTAAGGAATGTTTGAGAAACCATCAACATTTTCGCAATTCTGATGCTAGAGACGAATAACTGGAATGGCCTAGGGGAAAAGTACACACACCATTGTCATCGGGCGAGTTTCTACTTTCAGATGCAACAGGAATTTCTCGATTTCGTAAATCCGTTCGCGAGATATGGGAGTTTGGAGTTAAGGAATGGTTGGGAAACCCTCGAAATTTTCGCAAGTCTGATACTCGAAACCAATAACTACAAAGGCCTAGCGGAAAAACACACATATCTTTGTAATCGGGCGAGTTTCCACTTTCAGATGCAACAGTAATTTCTCGAGTTCGTCATTCCGTTCGCGAGATATGGGAGTTTGATGTTAAGCAATGGTTGAGAAACCATCAAAATTTTCGCAATTCTGATACTCGCAAACAATAACTACAAAGGCCTAGCGGAAAAACACACATATCTTTGTAATCCGGCGAGTTTCTACTTTCAGATGCAACAGGAATTTCTCGAGTTCGTCAATCCGTTCACGATATATGGGAGTTTGAAGTTAAGGAATGGTTGAGAAACCATCAAAATTTTCGCAATTCTGATGCTAGAAACGAACAACTGGAATGGCCTAGGGGAAGAGTACACACACCATTGTAATCGGGCGAGTTTCTACTTTCAGATGCAACAGGAATTGCTCGAGTTCGTCAATTCGTGCGCGAGATATGGGAGTTTGAAGTTAAGGAATGGTTGAGGAACCATCAAAATTTTCGCAAGTCTGATACTCGAAACCAATAACTACAAAGGCCTAGGGGAAAAACACACATATCTTTGTAATCGGGCGAGTTTCTACTTTCGGCAACAGGAATTTCTCTAGCTCGTCAATCCGTTCACGAGATATGGGAGTTTGAAGTTAAGGAATGGTTGAGAAACCATCAACATTTTCGCAATTCTGATGCTAGAAACGAATAACTGGAATGGCCCAGGGGAAAAGTACACACACCATTCTAATCGGGCGAGTCTCTACTTTCAGATGCAACAGGAATTTCTCGAGTTCGTCAATCCGTTCGCGAGATATGGGAGTTTGAAGTTAAGGAATGGTTGAGAAACCTTCAAAATTTTCGCTGGTCTGATACTCGAAACCAATAACTGGAATGGCCTAGGGGAAAAGTACACACACCATTGTAATCGTGCGAGTTTCTACTTTCAGATGCAACAGGAATTTCTCGAGTTCGCCAATCCGTTCGCGAGGTATCGGAGTTTGAAGTTAAGGAATGGTTGAGAAACCATCAAAATTTCGCAAGTCTGATACTCGAAACCCTTAACTACTATGGCCTAGGGCTAAAATACACACACCGTTGTAATCGGGTGAGTTCCTGCTGTCAGATGCAACAGGAATTTCTCGAGCTCGTCAATCCGTTCGCGAGATATGGGAGTTTGAAGTTGAGGAATGGTTGAGAAACCTTCAAAATTTTCGCTGGTCTGATACTCGAAACCAATAACTACAAAGGCCTAGGGGAAAAACACACATATCTTTGTAATGGGGCGAGTTTCTACTTTCAGATGCAACAGGAATTTCTCGATTTCGTCAATCCGTTCGCGAGATATGGGAGTTTGATGTTAAGGAATGCTTGAGAAACCATCAAGATTATCGCAATTCTGATGCTGGAAACCAATAACTACAAAGGCCTAGGGGAAGAACAAACATATCATTGTAATCGGGCGAGTTTCTACTTTCAGATGCAACAGGAATTTCTCGAGTTCGTCAATCCGTTCGCGGGATATGGGAGTTTGAAGTTAAGGAATGGTTGAGAAACCTTCAAAATTTTCGCTGCTCTAATACTCAAAATCAATAACTGGAATGGCCTAGGTCAAAAATACACGTACCGTTGTAATCGGGCGTGTTTCTGCTTTCAGATGCAATAGGAAATTCTCGAGTTCGTCATTCCGTTCGCGAGATATGGGAGTTTGAAATTAAGGAATGGTTGCGAAACCATCAAAATTTTCACAAGTCTGATACTCGAATCCAATAACTACAAAGGCCTAGGGGAAAAATACACATACCTTTGTAATCTGGCGGGTTTCCACTCTCAGATGCAACAGGAATTTCTCGAGTTCGTCAATCCGTTCGCGAGATATGGGAGTTTGAAATTAAGGAATGCTTGAGAAACCATCAAAATTTTCGCAAGTCTGATACTCGAAACCAATAACTACAAAGGCCTAGGGGAAAAATGCACATACCTTTGTAATCGGGCGAGTTTCCAGTTTCAGATGCAACAGGAATTTCTCGAGTTCGTCATCCCGTTCGCGAGATATGGGAGTTCGAAGTTAAGGAATGGTTGAGAAACCATCAAAATTTTCGCAAGTCTGATACTCGAAACCAATAACTACACAGGCCTAGGGGAAAAACACACATACCTTTGTAATCGGGCGAGTTTCTGCTTTCACATGCAACAGGAATTTCTCGAGTTCGTCAATCCGTTCGCGAGATATGGGAGTTTGAACTTAAGGAATGCTTGAGAAACCATCAAAATTTTGGCAATTCTGATGCTAGAAACCAATATCTGGAATGGCCTAGGGGAAAAGTACACAAACCATTGGAACCGGGCGAGTTTCTGCTTTCAGATGCAACAGGAATTTCTCGAGTTCGTCAATCCGTTCGCGAGATATGGGAGTTTGAAGTTAAGGAATGGTTGAGAAACCATCGAAATTTTCGCAATTCTGATGCCAGAAACGAATAACTGGAATGGCCTAGGGGAAAAGTACACACACCAATCTAGACGGGTGAGTCTCTACTTTCAGATGCAACAGGAATTTCTCGAGTTCGTCAATCCGTTCGCGAGATATGGGAGTTTGAAGTTAAGAAATGGTTGAGAAACCCTCAAAATTTTCGCAAGTCTGATACTCGAAACCAATAACTACAAAGGCCTAGGGGAAAAACACACATACCTTTGTAATCTGGCGGGTTTCCACTCTCAGATGCAACAGGAGTTTCTCGAGTTCGTCAATCCGTTCGCGAGATATGGGAGTTTGAAATTAAGGAATGCTTGAGAAACCATCAAAATTTTCGCAAGTCTGATACTCGAAACCAATAACTACAAAGGCCTAGGGGAAAAATGCACATACCTTTGTAATCGTGCGAGTTTGCAGTTTCAGATGCAACAGGAATTTCTCGAGTTCGTCATCCCGTTCGCGAGATATGGGAGTTCGAAGTTAAGGAATGGTTGAGAAACCATCCAAATTTTCGCAATTCTGATGCTAGAAACCAATAACTACAATGGCCTAGGGGAAAATACACATACCGTTGTCATCGGGCGAGTTTCTGCTTTCAGATGCAACAGGAATTTCTCGAGTTCGTCAATCCGTTCGCGAGATATGGGAGTTTGAAATTAAGGAATGCTTGAGAAACCATCAAAACTTTCGCCAGTCTGATACTCGAAACCAATAACTACAAAGGCCTAGGGGAAAAACACACATACCTTTGTAATCTGGCGGGGTTCCACTCTCAGATGCAACAGGAGTTTCTCGAGTTCGTCAATCCGTTCGCGAGATATGGGAGTTTGAACTTAAGGAATGCTTGAGAAACCATCAAAATTTTGGCAATTCTGATGCTAGAAACCAATATCTGGAATGGCCTAGGGGAAAAGTACACAAACCATTGGAATCGGGCGAGTTTCTGCTTTCAGATGCAACAGGAATTTCTCGAGTTCGTCAATCCGTTCGCGAGATATGGGAGTTTGAAGTTAAGGAATGGTTGAGAAACCATCGAAATTTTCGCAATTCTGATGCCAGAAACGAATAACTTGAATGGACTAGGGGAAAAGTACACACACCAATCTAGACGGGTGAGTCTCTACTTTCAGATGCAACAGGAATTTCTCGAGTTCGTCAATCCGTTCGCGAGATATGGGAGTTTGAAGTTAAGATATGGTTGAGAAACCCTCAAAATTTTCGCAAGTCTGATACTCGAAACCAATAACTACAAAGGCCTAGGGGAAAAACACACATATCTTTGTAATCGGGCGAGTTTCCAGTTTCGGCAACAGGAATTTCTCGAGCTCGTCAATCCGTTCACGAGATATGGGAGTTTGAAGTTAAGGAATGGTTGAGAAACCATCAACATTTTCGCAATTCTGATGCTAGAAACGAATAACTGGAATGGCCCAGGGGAAAAGTACACACACCATTCTAATCGGGCGAGTCTCTACTTTCAGATGCAACAGGAATTTCTCGAGTTCGTCAATCCGTTCGCGAGATATGGGAGTTTGAAGTTAAGGAATGGTTGAGAAACCTTCAAAATTTTCGCTGGTCTGATACTCGAAACCAATAACTGGAATGGCCTAGGGGAAAAGTACACACACCATTGTAATCGTGCGAGTTTCTACTTTCAGATGCAACAGGAATTTCTCGAGTTCGCCAATCCGTTCGCGAGGTATCGGAGTTTGAAGTTAAGGAATGGTTGAGAAACCATCAAAATTTCGCAAGTCTGATACTCGAAACCCTTAACTACTATGGCCTAGGGCTAAAATACACACACCGTTGTAATCGGGTGAGTTCCTGCTGTCAGATGCAACAGGAATTTCTCGAGCTCGTCAATCCGTTCGCGAGATATGGGAGTTTGAAGTTGAGGAATGGTTGAGAAACCTTCAAAATTTTCGCTGGTCTGATACTCGAAACCAATAACTACAAAGGCCTAGGGGAAAAACACACATATCTTTGTAATGGGGCGAGTTTCTACTTTCAGATGCAACAGGAATTTCTCGATTTCGTCAATCCGTTCGCGAGATATGGGAGTTTGAAGTTAAGGAATGCTTGAGAAACCATCAAGATTATCGCAATTCTGATGCTGGAAACCAATAACTACAAAGGCCTAGGGGAAGAACAAACATATCATTGTAATCGGGCGAGTTTCTACTTTCAGATGCAACAGGAATTTCTCGAGTTCGTCAATCCGTTCGCGGGATATGGGAGTTTGAAGTTAAGGAATGGTTGAGAAACCTTCAAAATTTTCGCTGCTCTAATACTCAAAATCAATAACTGGAATGGCCTAGGTCAAAAATACACGTACCGTTGTAATCGGGCGTGTTTCTGCTTTCAGATGCAATAGGAAATTCTCGAGTTCGTCATTCCGTTCGCGAGATATGGGAGTTTGAAATTAAGGAATGGTTGCGAAACCATCAAAATTTTCACAAGTCTGATACTCGAAACCAATAACTACAAAGGCCTAGGGGAAAAATACACATACCTTTGTAATCTGGCGGGTTTCCACTCTCAGATGCAACAGGAATTTCTCGAGTTCGTCAATCCGTTCGCGAGATATGGGAGTTTGAAATTAAGGAATGCTTGAGAAACCATCAAAATTTTCGCAAGTCTGATACTCGAAACCAATAACTACAAAGGCCTAGGGGAAAAACACACATACCTTTGTAATCGGGCGAGTTTCTGCTTTCACATGCAACAGGAATTTCTCGAGTTCGTCAATCCGTTCGCGAGATATGGGAGTTTGAACTTAAGGAATGCTTGAGAAACCATCAAAATTTTGGCAATTCTGATGCTAGAAACCAATAACTGGAATGGCCTAGGGGAAAAGTACACACACCAATCTAGACGGGTGAGTCTCTACTTTCAGATGCAACAGGAATTTCTCGAGTTCGTCAATCCGTTCGCGAGATATGGGAGTTTGAAGTTAAGAAATGGTTGAGAAACCCTCAAAATTTTCGCAAGTCTGATACTCGAAAACAATAACTACAAAGGCCTAGGGGAAAAACACACATACCTTTGTAATCTGGCGGGTTTCCACTCTCAGATGCAACAGGAGTTTCTCGAGTTCGTCAATCCGTTCGCGAGATATGGGAGTTTGAAATTAAGGAATGCTTGAGAAACCATCAAAATTTTCGCAAGTCTGATACTCGAAACCAATAACTACAAAGGCCTAGGGGAAAAATGCACATACCTTTGTAATCGGGCGAGTTTGCAGTTTCAGATGCAACAGGAATTTCTCGAGTTCGTCATCCCGTTCGCGAGATATGGGAGTTCGAAGTTAAGGAATGGTTGAGAAACCATCAAAATTTTCGCAAGTCTGATACTCGAAACCAATAACTACAAAGGCCTAGGGGAAAAACACACATACCTTTGTAATCGGGCGAGTTTCTGCTTTCACATGCAACAGGAATTTCTCGAGTTCGTCAATCCGTTCGCGAGATATGGGAGTTTGAACTTAAGGAATGCTTGAGAAACCATCAAAATTTTGGCAATTCTGATGCTAGAAACCAATAACTGGAATGGCCTAGGGGAAAAGTACACAAACCATTGGAATCGGGCGAGTTTCTGCTTTCAGATGCAACAGGAATTTCTCGAGTTCGTCAATCCGTTCGCGAGATATGGGAGTTTGAAGTTAAGGAATGGTTGAGAAACCATCGAAATTTTCGCAATTCTGATGCCAGAAACGAATAACTGGAATGGCCTAGGGGAAAAGTACACACACCAATCTAGACGGGTGAGTCTCTACTTTCAGATGCAACAGGAATTTCTCGAGTTCGTCAATCCGTTCGCGAGATATGGGAGATTGAAGTTAAGATATGGTTGAGAAACCCTCAAAATTTTCGCAAGTCTGATACTCGAAACCAATAACTACAAAGGCCTAGGGGAAAAACACACATATCTTTGTAATCGGGCGAGTTTCCAGTTTCAGATGCAACAGGAATTTCTCGAGTTCGTCATCCCGTTCGCGAGATATGGGAGTTCGAAGTTAAGGAATGGTTGAGAAACCATCCAAATTTTCGCAATTCTGATGCTAGAAACCAATAACTACAATGGCCTAGGGGAAAATACACATACCGTTGTAATCGGGCGAGTTTCTGCTTTCAGATGCAACAGGAATTTCTCGAGTTCGTCAATCCGTTCGCGAGATATGGGAGTTTGAAATTAAGGAATGCTTGAGAAACCATCAAAACTTTCGCCAGTCTGATACTCGAAACCAACAGCTACAAAGGCCTAGGGGAAAAATGCACATACCTTTGAAATCGTGCGAGTTTCCACTTTCAGATGCAACAGGAATTTCTCGAGTGCGTCATTCCGTTCGCGAGATATGGGAGTTCGAAGTTAAGGAATGGTTGAGAAACCATCCAAATTTTCGCAATTCTGATGCTAGAAACCAATAACTACAATGGCCTAGGGGAAAATACACATACCGTTGTAATCGGGCGAGTTTCTGCTTTCAGATGCAACAGGAATTTCTCGAGTTCGTCAATCCGTTCGCGAGATATGGGAGTTTGAAATTAAGGAATGGTTGAGAAACCATCAAAATTTTCGCAAGTCTGATACGCGAAACCAATAACTACCAAGGCCTAGGGTAAAAATACACATACCTTTGTAATCGGGAGGATTTCCACTCTCAGATGCAACAGGAATTTCTCGAGTTCGTCAATCCGTTCGCGAGATATGGGAGTTTCAAGTTAAGGAATGGTTGAGAAACCATCAACATTTTCGCAAGTCTGATACTCGAAACCAATAACTGGAATGGCCTAGGAGAAAAGTACACACAACATTGTAATCGCGCATGTTTCTACTTTCAGATGCAACAGGAATTTCTCGAGTTCATCAATGCGTTCGCGAGAAATGAGAGTTTGAAGTTAAGGAATGGTTGAGAAACCATCAACATTTTCGCAAGTCTGATACTAGAAACCAATAACTGGAATGGCCTAGGAGAAAAGTACACACAACATTGTAATCGCGCATGTTTCTACTTTCAGATGCAACAGGAATTTCTCGAGTTCGTCAATGCGTTCGCGAGAAATGAGAGTTTGAAGTTAAGGAATGGTTGAGAAACTATCAAAATTTTCGCAAGTCTGATACTCGAAACCAATAACTACAATGGCCTAGGGGGAAAATACAGACACCATTCTAATCGGGCGAGTTTCTACTTTCAGATGCAACAGGAATTTCTCGAGCTCGTCAATCCGTTCACGAGATATGGGAGTTTGAAGTTAAGGAATGGTTGAGAAACCATCGAAATTTTCGCAATTCTGATGCTAGAAACGAATAACTGGAACGGCCTAGGGGAAAAGTACCCACACCATTCTATTCGGGCGAGTCTCTACTTTCAGATGCAACAGGAATTTCTCGAGTTCGTCAATCCGTTCGCGAGATATGGGAGTTTGAATTTAAGGAATGCTTGAGAAACCATCAAGATTTTCGCAAGTCTAATACTCGAAACCAATAACTACAAAGGCCTAGGGGAAAAATGCACATACCTTTGTAATCGGGCGAGTTTCCACTTTGAGATGCAACAGGAATTTCTCGAGTTCGTCAATCCGTTCGCGAGATATGGGCGTTTGAAGTTAAGGAATGTTTGGGAAACCCTCAAAATTTTCGCAAGTCTGATACTCGAAACCAATAACTACAAAGGCCTAGCGGAAAAACACACATATCTTTGTAATCGGGCGAGTTTCCACTTTCAGATGCAACAGGAATTTCTCGAGTTCGTCATTCCGTTCGCGAGATATGGGAGTTTGATGTTAAGCAATGGTTGAGAAACCATCAAAATTTTCGCAATTCTGATACTCGCAACCAATAACTACAAAGGCCTATGGGAAAAATACACATACCGTTGTAATCGGGCGAGCTTCTACTTTCAGATGCAACAGGAATTTCTCGATTTCGTAAATCCGTTCACGAGATATGGGAGTTTGAAGTTAAGGAATGGTTGAGAAGCCATCGAAATTTTCGCAATTCTGATGCTAGAAACGAATAACTGGAATGGCCTAGGGGAAGAGTACACACACCATTGTAATCGGGCGAGTTTCTACTTTCAGATGCAACAGGAATTGCTCGAGTTCGTCAATTCGTGCGCGAGATATGGGAGTTTGAAGTTAAGGAATGGTTGAGGAACCATCAAAATTTTCGCAAGTCTGATACTCGAAACCAATAACTACAAAGGCCTAGGGGAAAAACACACATATCTTTGTAATCGGGCGAGTTTCTACTTTCAGATGCAATAGGAATTTCTCGAGCTCGTCAATTCGTTCACGAGATATGGGAGTTTGAAGTTAAGGAATGGTTGAGAAACCATCGAAATTTTCGCAATTCTGATGCTAGAAACGAATAACTGGAACGGCCTAGGGGAAAAGTACCCACACCATTCTAATCGGGCGAGTCTCTACTTTCAGATGCAACCGGAATTTCTCGAGTTCGTCAATCCGTTCGCGAGATATGGGAGTTTGAATTTAAGGAATGCTTGAGAAACCATCAAGATTTTCGCAAGTCTAATACTCGAAACCAATAACTACAAAGGCCTAGGGGAAAAATGCACATACCTTTGTAATCGGGCGAGTTTCCACTTCGAGATGCAACAGGAATTTCTCGAGTTCGTCAATCCGTTCGCGAGATATGGGCGTTTGAAGTTAAGGAATGTTTGAGAAACCATCAACATTTTCGCAATTCTGATGCTAGAGACGAATAACTGGAATGGCCTAGGGGAAAAGTACACACACCATTGTCATCGGGCGAGTTTCTACTTTCAGATGCAACAGGAATTTCTCGATTTCGTAAATCCGTTCGCGAGATATGGGAGTTTGGAGTTAAGGAATGGTTGGGAAACCCTCGAAATTTTCGCAAGTCTGATACTCGAAACCAATAACTACAAAGGCCTAGCGGAAAAACACACATATCTTTGTAATCGGGCGAGTTTCCACTTTCAGATGCAACAGGAATTTCTCGAGTTCGTCATTCCGTTCGCGAGATATGGGAGTTTGATGTTAAGCAATGGTTGAGAAACCATCAAAATTTTCGCAATTCTGATACTCGCAAACAATAACTACAAAGGCCTAGCGGAAAAACACACATATCTTTGTAATCCGGCGAGTTTCTACTTTCAGATGCAACAGGAATTTCTCGAGTTCGTCAATCCGTTCACGATATATGGGAGTTTGAAGTTAAGGAATGGTTGAGAAACCATCAAAATTTTCGCAATTCTGATGCTAGAAACGAACAACTGGAATGGCCTAGGGGAAGAGTACACACACCATTGTAATCGGGCGAGTTTCTACTTTCAGATGCAACAGGAATTGCTCGAGTTCGTCAATTCGTGCGCGAGATATGGGAGTTTGAAGTTAAGGAATGGTTGAGGAACCATCAAAATTTTCGCAAGTCTGATACTCGAAACCAATAACTACAAAGGCCTAGGGGAAAAACACACATATCTTTGTAATCGGGCGAGTTTCTACTTTCGGCAACAGGAATTTCTCGAGCTCGTCAATCCGTTCACGAGATATGGGAGTTTGAAGTTAAGGAATGGTTGAGAAACCATCAACATTTTCGCAATTCTGATGCTAGAAACGAATAACTGGAATGGCCCAGGGGAAAAGTACACACACCATTCTAATCGGGCGAGTCTCTACTTTCAGATGCAACAGGAATTTCTCGAGTTCGTCAATCCGTTCGCGAGATATGGGAGTTTGAAGTTAAGGAATGGTTGAGAAACCTTCAAAATTTTCGCTGGTCTGATACTCGAAACCAATAACTGGAATGGCCTAGGGGAAAAGTACACACACCATTGTAATCGTGCGAGTTTCTACTTTCAGATGCAACAGGAATTTCTCGAGTTCGCCAATCCGTTCGCGAGGTATCGGAGTTTGAAGTTAAGGAATGGTTGAGAAACCATCAAAATTTCGCAAGTCTGATACTCGAAACCCTTAACTACTATGGCCTAGGGCTAAAATACACACACCGTTGTAATCGGGTGAGTTCCTGCTGTCAGATGCAACAGGAATTTCTCGAGCTCGTCAATCCGTTCGCGAGATATGGGAGTTTGAAGTTGAGGAATGGTTGAGAAACCTTCAAAATTTTCGCTGGTCTGATACTCGAAACCAATAACTACAAAGGCCTAGGGGAAAAACACACATATCTTTGTAATGGGGCGAGTTTCTACTTTCAGATGCAACAGGAATTTCTCGATTTCGTCAATCCGTTCGCGAGATATGGGAGTTTGATGTTAAGGAATGCTTGAGAAACCATCAAGATTATCGCAATTCTGATGCTGGAAACCAATAACTACAAAGGCCTAGGGGAAGAACAAACATATCATTGTAATCGGGCGAGTTTCTACTTTCAGATGCAACAGGAATTTCTCGAGTTCGTCAATCCGTTCGCGGGATATGGGAGTTTGAAGTTAAGGAATGGTTGAGAAACCTTCAAAATTTTCGCTGCTCTAATACTCAAAATCAATAACTGGAATGGCCTAGGTCAAAAATACACGTACCGTTGTAATCGGGCGTGTTTCTGCTTTCAGATGCAATAGGAAATTCTCGAGTTCGTCATTCCGTTCGCGAGATATGGGAGTTTGAAATTAAGGAATGGTTGCGAAACCATCAAAATTTTCACAAGTCTGATACTCGAATCGAATAACTACAAAGGCCTAGGGGAAAAATACACATACCTTTGTAATCTGGCGGGTTTCCACTCTCAGATGCAACAGGAATTTCTCGAGTTCGTCAATCCGTTCGCGAGATATGGGAGTTTGAAATTAAGGAATGCTTGAGAAACCATCAAAATTTTCGCAAGTCTGATACTCGAAACCAATAACTACAAAGGCCTAGGGGAAAAATGCACATACCTTTGTAATCGGGCGAGTTTCCAGTTTCAGATGCAACAGGAATTTCTCGAGTTCGTCATCCCGTTCGCGAGATATGGGAGTTCGAAGTTAAGGAATGGTTGAGAAACCATCAAAATTTTCGCAAGTCTGATACTCGAAACCAATAACTACACAGGCCTAGGGGAAAAACACACATACCTTTGTAATCGGGCGAGTTTCTGCTTTCACATGCAACAGGAATTTCTCGAGTTCGTCAATCCGTTCGCGAGATATGGGAGTTTGAACTTAAGGAATGCTTGAGAAACCATCAAAATTTTGGCAATTCTGATGCTAGAAACCAATATCTGGAATGGCCTAGGGGAAAAGTACACAAACCATTGGAACCGGGCGAGTTTCTGCTTTCAGATGCAACAGGAATTTCTCGAGTTCGTCAATCCGTTCGCGAGATATGGGAGTTTGAAGTTAAGGAATGGTTGAGAAACCATCGAAATTTTCGCAATTCTGATGCCAGAAACGAATAACTGGAATGGCCTAGGGGAAAAGTACACACACCAATCTAGACGGGTGAGTCTCTACTTTCAGATGCAACAGGAATTTCTCGAGTTCGTCAATCCGTTCGCGAGATATGGGAGTTTGAAGTTAAGAAATGGTTGAGAAACCCTCAAAATTTTCGCAAGTCTGATACTCGAAACCAATAACTACAAAGGCCTAGGGGAAAAACACACATACCTTTGTAATCTGGCGGGTTTCCACTCTCAGATGCAACAGGAGTTTCTCGAGTTCGTCAATCCGTTCGCGAGATATGGGAGTTTGAAATTAAGGAATGCTTGAGAAACCATCAAAATTTTCGCAAGTCTGATACTCGAAACCAATAACTACAAAGGCCTAGGGGAAAAATGCACATACCTTTGTAATCGTGCGAGTTTGCAGTTTCAGATGCAACAGGAATTTCTCGAGTTCGTCATCCCGTTCGCGAGATATGGGAGTTCGAAGTTAAGGAATGGTTGAGAAACCATCCAAATTTTCGCAATTCTGATGCTAGAAACCAATAACTACAATGGCCTAGGGGAAAATACACATACCGTTGTCATCGGGCGAGTTTCTGCTTTCAGATGCAACAGGAATTTCTCGAGTTCGTCAATCCGTTCGCGAGATATGGGAGTTTGAAATTAAGGAATGCTTGAGAAACCATCAAAACTTTCGCCAGTCTGATACTCGAAACCAATAACTACAAAGGCCTAGGGGAAAAACACACATACCTTTGTAATCTGGCGGGTTTCCACTCTCAGATGCAACAGGAGTTTCTCGAGTTCGTCAATCCGTTCGCGAGATATGGGAGTTTGAACTTAAGGAATGCTTGAGAAACCATCAAAATTTTGGCAATTCTGATGCTAGAAACCAATATCTGGAATGGCCTAGGGGAAAAGTACACAAACCATTGGAATCGGGCGAGTTTCTGCTTTCAGATGCAACAGGAATTTCTCGAGTTCGTCAATCCGTTCGCGAGATATGGGAGTTTGAAGTTAAGGAATGGTTGAGAAACCATCGAAATTTTCGCAATTCTGATGCCAGAAACGAATAACTGGAATGGACTAGGGGAAAAGTACACACACCAATCTAGACGGGTGAGTCTCTACTTTCAGATGCAACAGGAATTTCTCGAGTTCGTCAATCCGTTCGCGAGATATGGGAGTTTGAAGTTAAGATATGGTTGAGAAACCCTCAAAATTTTCGCAAGTCTGATACTCGAAACCAATAACTACAAAGGCCTAGGGGAAAAACACACATATCTTTGTAATCGGGCGAGTTTCCAGTTTCGGCAACAGGAATTTCTCGAGCTCGTCAATCCGTTCACGAGATATGGGAGTTTGAAGTTAAGGAATGGTTGAGAAACCATCAACATTTTCGCAATTCTGATGCTAGAAACGAATAACTGGAATGGCCCAGGGGAAAAGTACACACACCATTCTAATCGGGCGAGTCTCTACTTTCAGATGCAACAGGAATTTCTCGAGTTCGTCAATCCGTTCGCGAGATATGGGAGTTTGAAGTTAAGGAATGGTTGAGAAACCTTCAAAATTTTCGCTGGTCTGATACTCGAAACCAATAACTGGAATGGCCTAGGGGAAAAGTACACACACCATTGTAATCGTGCGAGTTTCTACTTTCAGATGCAACAGGAATTTCTCGAGTTCGCCAATCCGTTCGCGAGGTATCGGAGTTTGAAGTTAAGGAATGGTTGAGAAACCATCAAAATTTCGCAAGTCTGATACTCGAAACCCTTAACTACTATGGCCTAGGGCTAAAATACACACACCGTTGTAATCGGGTGAGTTCCTGCTGTCAGATGCAACAGGAATTTCTCGAGCTCGTCAATCCGTTCGCGAGATATGGGAGTTTGAAGTTGAGGAATGGTTGAGAAACCTTCAAAATTTTCGCTGGTCTGATACTCGAAACCAATAACTACAAAGGCCTAGGGGAAACACACATATCTTTGTAATGGGGCGAGTTTCTACTTTCAGATGCAACAGGAATTTCTCGATTTCGTCAATCCGTTCGCGAGATATGGGAGTTTGAAGTTAAGGAATGCTTGAGAAACCATCAAGATTATCGCAATTCTGATGCTGGAAACCAATAACTACAAAGGCCTAGGGGAAGAACAAACGTATCATTGTAATCGGGCGAGTTTCTACTTTCAGATGCAACAGGAATTTCTCGAGTTCGTCAATCCGTTCGCGGGATATGGGAGTTTGAAGTTAAGGAATGGTTGAGAAACCTTCAAAATTTTCGCTGCTCTAATACTCAAAATCAATAACTGGAATGGCCTAGGTCAAAAATACACGTACCGTTGTAATCGGGCGTGTTTCTGCTTTCAGATGCAATAGGAAATTCTCGAGTTCGTCATTCCGTTCGCGAGATATGGGAGTTTGAAATTAAGGAATGGTTGCGAAACCATCAAAATTTTCACAAGTCTGATACTCGAAACCAATAACTACAAAGGCCTAGGGGAAAAATACCCATACCTTTGTAATCTGGCGGGTTTCCACTCTCAGATGCAACAGGAATTTCTCGAGTTCGTCAATCCGTTCGCGAGATATGGGAGTTTGAAATTAAGGAATGCTTGAGAAACCATCAAAATTTTCGCAAGTCTGATACTCGAAACCAATAACTACAAAGGCCTAGGGGAAAAATGCACATACCTTTGTAATCGGGCGAGTTTCCAGTTTCAGATGCAACAGGAATTTCTCGAGTTCGTCATCCCGTTCGCGAGATATGGGAGTTCGAAGTTAAGGAATGGTTGAGAAACCATCAAAATTTTCGCAAGTCTGATACTCGAAACCAATAACTACACAGGCCTAGGGGAAAAACACACATACCTTTGTAATCGGGCGAGTTTCTGCTTTCACATGCAACAGGAATTTCTCGAGTTCGTCAATCCGTTCGCGAGATATGGGAGTTTGAACTTAAGGAATGCTTGAGAAACCATCAAAATTTTGGCAATTCTGATGCTAGAAACCAATATCTGGAATGGCCTAGGGGAAAAGTACACAAACCATTGGAATCGGGCGAGTTTCTGCTTTCAGATGCAACAGGAATTTCTCGAGTTCGTCAATCCGTTCGCGAGATATGGGAGTTTGAAGTTAAGGAATGGTTGAGAAACCATCGAAATTTTCGCAATTCTGATGCCAGAACCGAATAACTGGAATGGCCTAGGGGAAAAGTACACACACCAATCTAGACGGGTGAGTCTCTACTTTCAGATGCAACAGGAATTTCTCGAGTTCGTCAATCCGTTCGCGAGATATGGGAGTTTGAAGTTAAGGAATGGTTGAGAAACTATCAAAATTTTCGCAAGTCTGATACTCGAAACCAATAACTACAAAGGCCTAGGGGAAAACACACATACCTTTGTAATCTGGCGGGTTTCCACTCTCAGATGCAACAGGAGTTTCTCGAGTTCGTCAATCCGTTCACGAGATATGGGAGTTTGAAGTTAAGGAATGGTTGAGAAACCATCAAAATTTTCATAATTCTGATACTCGCAACCAATAACTACAAAGGCCTATGGGAAAAATACACATACCGTTGTAATCGGGCGAGCTTCTACTTTCAGATGCAACAGGAATTTCTCGATTTCGTAAATCCGTTCACGAGATATGGGAGTTTGAAGTTAAGGAATGGTTGAGAAGCCATCGAAATTTTCGCAATTCTGATGCTAGAAACGAATAACTGGAATGGCCTAGGGGAAGAGTACACACACCATTGTAATCGGGCGAGTTTCTACTTTCAGATGCAACAGGAATTGCTCGAGTTCGTCAATTCGTGCGCGAGATATGGGAGTTTGAAGTTAAGGAATGGTTGAGGAACCATCAAAATTTTCGCAAGTCTGATACTCGAAACCAATAACTACAAAGGCCTAGGGGAAAAACACACATATCTTTGTAATCGGGCGAGTTTCTACTTTCAGATGCAACAGGAATTTCTCGAGCTCGTCAATTCGTTCACGAGATATGGGAGTTTGAAGTTAAGGAATGGTTGAGAAACCATCGAAATTTTCGCAATTCCGATGCTAGAAACGAATAACTGGAACGGCCTAGGGGAAAAGTACCCACACCATTCTAATCGGGCGAGTCTCTACTTTCAGATGCAACAGGAATTTCTCGAGTTCGTCAATCCGTTCGCGAGATATGGGAGTTTGAATTTAAGGAATGCTTGAGAAACCATCAAGATTTTCGCAAGTCTAATACTCGAAACCAATAACTACAAAGGCCTAGGGGAAAAATGCACATACCTTTGTAATCGGGCGAGTTTCCACTTTGAGATGCAACAGGAATTTCTCGAGTTCGTCAATCCGTTCGCGAGATATGGGCGTTTGAAGTTAAGGAATGTTTGAGAAACCATCAACATTTTCGCAATTCTGATGCTAGAGACGAATAACTGGAATGGCCTAGGGGAAAAGTACACACACCATTGTCATCGGGCGAGTTTCTACTTTCAGATGCAACAGGAATTTCTCGATTTCGTAAATCCGTTCGCGAGATATGGGAGTTTGGAGTTAAGGAATGGTTGGGAAACCCTCGAAATTTTCGCAAGTCTGATACTCGAAACCAATAACTACAAAGGCCTAGCGGAAAAACACACATATCTTTGTAATCGGGCGAGTTTCCACTTTCAGATGCAACAGGAATTTCTCGAGTTCGTCATTCCGTTCGCGAGATATGGGAGTTCGATGTTAAGCAATGGTTGAGAAACCATCAAAATTTTCGCAATTCTGATACTCGCAAACAATAACTACAAAGGCCTAGCGGAGAAACACACATATCTTTGTAATCGGGCGAGTTTCTACTTTCAGATGCAACAGGAATTTCTCGAGTTCGTCAATCCGTTCACGAGATATGGGAGTTTGAAGTTAAGGAATGGTTGAGAAACCATCAAAATTTTCGCAATTCTGATGCTAGAAACGAACAACTGGAATGGCCTAGGGGAAGAGTACACACACCATTGTAATCGGGCGAGTTTCTACTTTCAGATGCAACAGGAATTGCTCGAGTTCGTCAATTCGTGCGCGAGATATGGGAGTTTGAAGTTAAGGAATGGTTGAGGAACCATCAAAATTTTCGCAAGTCTGATACTCGAAACCAATAACTACATAGGCCTAGGGGAAAAACACACATATCTTTGTAATCGGGCGAGTTTCTACTTTCAGATGCAACAGGAATTTCTCGAGCTCGTCAATCCGTTCACGAGATATGGGAGTTTGAAGTTAAGGAATGGTTGAGAAACCATCAAAATTTTCGCAATTCTTATGCTAGAAACGAACAACTGGAATGGCCTAGGGGAAGAGTACACACACCATTCTAATCGGGCGAGTCTCTACTTTCAGATGCAACAGGAATTTCTCGAGTTCGTCAATCCGTTCGCGAGATATGGGAGTTTGAAGTTAAGGAATGGTTGAGAAACCTTCAAAATTTTCGCTGGTCTGATACTCGAAACCAATAACTGGAATGGCCTAGGGGAAAAGTACACACACCATTGTAATCGTGCGAGTTTCTACTTTCAGATGCAACAGGAATTTCTCGAGTTCGCCAATCCGTTCGCGAGGTATCGGAGTTTGAAGTTAAGGAATGGTTGAGAAACCATCAAAATTTCGCAAGTCTGATACTCGAAACCCTTAACTACTATGGCCTAGGGCTAAAATACACACACCGTTGTAATCGGGTGAGTTCCTGCTGTCAGATGCAACAGGAATTTCTCGAGCTCGTCAATCCGTTCGCGAGATATGGGAGTTTGAAGTTGAGGAATGGTTGAGAAACCTTCAAAATTTTCGCTGGTCTGATACTCGAAACCAATAACTACAAAGGCCTAGGGGAAAAACACACATATCTTTGTAATGGGGCGAGTTTCTACTTTCAGATGCAACAGGAATTTCTCGATTTCGTCAATCCGTTCGCGAGATATGGGAGTTTGAAGTTAAGGAATGCTTGAGAAACCATCAAGATTATCGCAATTCTGATGCTGGAAACCAATAACTACAGAGGCCTAGGGGAAGAACAAACATATCATTGTAATCGGGCGAGTTTCTACTTTCAGATGCAACAGGAATTTCTCGAGTTCGTCAATCCGTTCGCGGGATATGGGAGTTTGAAGTTAAGGAATGGTTGAGAAACCTTCAAAATTTTCGCTGCTCTAATACTCAAAATCAATAACTGGAATGGCCTAGGTCAAAAATACACGTACCTTTGTAATCGGGCGTGTTTCTGCTTTCAGATGCAATAGGAAATTCTCGAGTTCGTCATTCCGTTCGCGAGATATGGGAGTTTGAAATTAAGGAATGGTTGCGAAACCATCAAAATTTTCACAAGTCTGATACTCGAAACCAATAACTACAAAGGCCTAGGGGAAAAACACACATATCTTTGTAATCGGGCGAGTTTCTACTTTCAGTTGCAACAGGAATTTCTCAAGTTCGTCAATCCGTTCGCGAGATATGGGAGTTTGATCTTAAGGAATGCTTAAGAAACCATCAAAATTTTCGAAAGTTTGATACTCGAAACCAATAACTACAAAGGCCTAGGGTAAAATGCACACTCCTTTGTAATCGGGCGAGTTTCCACTTTCAGATGCAACAGGAATTTCTCGAGTTCGTCAATCCGTTCGCGAGATATGGGAGTTTGAAGTAAAGGAATGGTTGAGAAACCATCAACATTTTCGCAATTCTGATGCTAGAAAGGAATAACTGGAATGGCCTAGGGGAAAAGTACCAACACCATTCTATTCGGGCGAGTCTCTACTTTCAGATGCAACAGGAATTTCTCGAGTTCGTCAATGCGTTCGCGAGAAATGAGAGTTTGAAGTTAAGGAATGGTTGAGAAACTATCAAAATTTTCGCAAGTCTGATACTCGAAACCAATAACTACAATGGCCTAGGGGGAAAATACAGACACCATTCTAATCGGGCGAGTTTCTACTTTCAGATGCAACAGGAATTTCTCGAGCTCGTCAATCCGTTCACGAGATATGGGAGTTTGAAGTTAAGGAATGGTTGAGAAACCATCGAAATTTTCGCAATTCTGATGCTAGAAACGAATAACTGGAACGGCCTAGGGGAAAAGTACCAACACCATTCTATTCGGGCGAGTCTCTACTTTCAGATGCAACAGGAATTTCTCGAGTTCGTCAATCCGTTCGCGAGATATGGGCGTTTGAAGTTAAGGAATGTTTGAGAAACCATCAACATTTTCGCAATTCTGATGCTAGAGACGAATAACTGGAATGGCCTAGGGGAAAAGTACACACACCATTGTCATCGGGCGAGTTTCTACTTTCAGATGCAACAGGAATTTCTCGATTTCGTAAATCCGTTCGCGAGATATGGGAGTTTGGAGTTAAGGAATGGTTGGGAAACCCTCGAAATTTTCGCAAGTCTGATACTCGAAACCAATAACTACACAGGCCTAGGGGAAAAACACACATACCTTTGTAATCGGGCGAGTTTCTGCTTTCACATGCAACAGGAATTTCTCGAGTTCGTCAATCCGTTCGCGAGATATGGGAGTTTGAACTTAAGGAATGCTTGAGAAACCATCAAAATTTTGGCAATTCTGATGCTAGAAACCAATATCTGGAATGGCCTAGGGGAAAAGTACACAAACCATTGGAATCGGGCGAGTTTCTGCTTTCAGATGCAACAGGAATTTCTCGAGTTCGTCAATCCGTTCGCGAGATATGGGAGTTTGAAGTTAAGGAATGGTTGAGAAACCATCGAAATTTTCGCAATTCTGATGCCAGAAACGAATAACTGGAATGGCCTAGGGGAAAAGTACACACACCAATCTAGACGGGTGAGTCTCTACTTTCAGATGCAACAGGAATTTCTCGAGTTCGTCAATCCGTTCGCGAGATATGGGAGTTTGAAGTTAAGAAATGGTTGAGAAACCCTCAAAATTTTCGCAAGTCTGATACTCGAAACCAATAACTACAAAGGCCTAGGGGAAAAACACACATACCTTTGTAATCTGGCGGGTTTCCACTCTCAGATGCAACAGGAGTTTCTCGAGTTCGTCAATCCGTTCGCGAGATATGGGAGTTTGAAATTAAGGAATGCTTGAGAAACCATCAAAATTTTCGCAAGTCTGATACTCGAAACCAATAACTACAAAGGCCTAGGGGAAAAATGCACATACCTTTGTAATCGGGCGAGTTTGCAGTTTCAGATGCAACAGGAATTTCTCGAGTTCGTCATCCCGTTCGCGAGATATGGGAGTTCGAAGTTAAGGAATGGTTGAGAAACCATCAAAATTTTCGCAAGTCTGATACTCGAAACCAATAACTACAAAGGCCTAGGGGAAAAACACACATACCTTTGTAATCGGGCGAGTTTGCAGTTTCAGATGCAACAGGAATTTCTCGAGTTCGTCAATCCGTTCGCGAGATATGGGAGTTTGAAGTTAAGATATGGTTGAGAAACCCTCAAAATTTTCGCAAGTCTGATACTCGAAACCAATAACTACAAAGGCCTAGGGGAAAAACACACATATCTTTGTAATTGGGAGAGTTTCCAGTTTCAGATGCAACAGGAATTTCTCGAGTTCGTCGTCCCGTTCGCGAGATATGGGAGTTCGAAGTTAAGGAATGGTTGAGAAACCATCCAAATTTTCGCAATTCTGATGCTAGAAACCAATAACTACAATGGCCTAGGGGAAAATACACATACCGTTGTCATCGGGCGAGTTTCTGCTTTCAGATGCAACAGGAATTTCTCGAGTTCGTCAATCCGTTCGCGAGATATGGGAGTTTGAAATTAAGGAATGCTTGAGAAACCATCAAAACTTTCGCCAGTCTGATACTCGAAACCAACAGCTACAAAGGCCTAGGGGAAAAATGCACATACCTTTGAAATCGTGCGAGTTTCCACTTTCAGATGCAACAGGAATTTCTCGAGTGCGTCATTCCGTTCGCGAGATATGGGAGTTCGAAGTTAAGGAATGGTTGAGAAACCATCCAAATTTTCGCAATTCTGATGCTAGAAACCAATAACTACAATGGCCTAGGGGAAAATACACATACCGTTGTAATCGGGCGAGTTTCTGCTTTCAGATGCAACAGGAATTTCTCGAGTTCGTCAATCCGTTCGCGAGATATGGGAGTTTGAAATTAAGGAATGGTTGAGAAACCATCAAAATTTTCGCAAGTCTGATACGCGAAACCAATAACTACCAAGGCCTAGGGGAAAAATACACATACCTTTGTAATCGGGAGGATTTCCACTCTCAGATGCAACAGGAATTTCTCGAGTTCGTCAATCCGTTCGCGAGATATGGGAGTTTCAAGTTAAGGAATGGTTGAGAAACCATCAACATTTTCGCAAGTCTGATACTCGAAACCAATAACTGGAATGGCCTAGGAGAAAAGTACACACAACATTGTAATCGCGCATGTTTCTACTTTCAGATGCAACAGGAATTTCTCGAGTTCATCAATGCGTTCGCGAGAAATGAGAGCTTGAAGTTAAGGAATGGTTGAGAAACCATCAACATTTTCGCAAGTCTGATACTCGAAACCAATAACTGGAATGGCCTAGGAGAAAAGTACACACAACATTGTAATCGCGCATGTTTCTACTTACAGATGCAACAGGAATTTCTCGAGTTCGTCAATCCGTTCACGAGATATGGGAGTTTGAAGTTAAGGAATGGTTGAGAAACCATCGAAATTTTCGCAATTCTGATGCTAGAAACGAATAACTACAAAGGCCTATGGGAAAAATACACATACCGTTGTAATCGGGCGAGCTTCTACTTTCAGATGCAACAGGAATTTCTCGATTTCGTAAATCCGTTCACGAGATATGGGAGTTTGAAGTTAAGGAATGGTTGAGAAGCCATCGAAATTTTCGCAATTCTGATGCTAGAAACGAATAACTGGAATGGCCTAGGGGAAGAGTACACACACCATTGTAATCGGGCGAGTTTCTACTTTCAGATGCAACAGGAATTGCTCGAGTTCGTCAATTCGTGCGCGAGATATGGGAGTTTGAAGTTAAGGAATGGTTGAGGAACCATCAAAATTTTCGCAAGTCTGATACTCGAAACAAATAACTACAAAGGCCTAGGGGAAAAACACACATATCTTTGTAATCGGGCGAGTTTCTACTTTCAGATGCAACAGGAATTTCTCGAGCTCGTCAATTCGTTCACGAGATATGGGAGTTTGAAGTTAAGGAATGGTTGAGAAACCATCGAAATTTTCGCAATTCTGATGCTAGAAACGAATAACTGGAACGGCCTAGGGGAAAAGTACCCACACCATTCTAATCGGGCGAGTCTCTACTTTCAGATGCAACAGGAATTTCTCGAGTTCGTCAATCCGTTCGCGAGATATGGGAGTTTGAATTTAAGGAATGCTTGAGAAACCATCAAGATTTTCGCAAGTCTAATACTCGAAACCAATAACTACAAAGGCCTAGGGGAAAAATGCACATACCTTTGTAATCGGGCGAGTTTCCACTTTGAGATGCAACAGGAATTTCTCGAGTTCGTCAATCCGTTCGCGAGATATGGGCGTTTGAAGTTAAGGAATGTTTGAGAAACCATCAACATTTTCGCAATTCTGATGCTAGAGACGAATAACTGGAATGGCCTAGGGGAAAAGTACACACACCATTGTCATCGGGCGAGTTTCTACTTTCAGATGCAACAGGAATTTCTCGATTTCGTAAATCCGTTCGCGAGATATGGGAGTTTGGAGTTAAGGAATGGTTGGGAAACCCTCGAAATTTTCGCAAGTCTGATACTCGAAACCAATAACTACAAAGGCCTAGCGGAAAAACACACATATCTTTGTAATCGGGCGAGTTTCCACTTTCAGATGCAACAGGAATTTCTCGAGTTCGTCATTCCGTTCGCGAGATATGGGAGTTTGATGTTAAGCAATGGTTGAGAAACCATCAAAATTTTCGCAATTCTGATACTCGCAAACAATAACTACAAAGGCCTAGCGGAAAAACACACATATCTTTGTAATCGGGCGAGTTTCTACTTTCAGATGCAACAGGAATTTCTCGAGTTCGTCAATCCGTTCACGAGATATGGGAGTTTGAAGTTAAGGAATGGTTGAGAAACCATCAAAATTTTCGCAATTCTGATGCTAGAAACGAACAACTGGAATGGCCTAGGGGAAGAGTACACACACCATTGTAATCGGGCGAGTTTCTACTTTCAGATGCAACAGGAATTGCTCGAGTTCGTCAATTCGTGCGCGAGATATGGGAGTTTGAAGTTAAGGAATGGTTGAGGAACCATCAAAATTTTCGCAAGTCTGATACTCGAAACCAATAACTACAAAGGCCTAGGGGAAAAACACACATATCTTTGTAATCGGGCGAGTTTCTACTTTCAGATGCAACAGGAATTTCTCGAGCTCGTCAATCCGTTCACGAGATATGGGAGTTTGAAGTTAAGGAATGGTTGAGAAACCATCAAAATTTTCGCAATTCTTATGCTAGAAACGAACAACTGGAATGGCCTAGGGGAAGAGTACACACACCATTGTAATCGGGCGAGTTTCTACTTTCAGATGCAACAGGAATTTCTCGAGTTCGTCAATCCGTTCGCGGGATATGGGAGTTTGAAGTTAAGGAATGGTTGAGAAACCTTCAAAATTTTCGCTGCTCTAATACTCAAAATCAATAACTGGAATGGCCTAGGTCAAAAATACACGTACCTTTGTAATCGGGCGTGTTTCTGCTTTCAGATGCAATAGGAAATTCTCGAGTTCGTCATTCCGTTCGCGAGATATGGGAGTTTGAAATTAAGGAATGGTTGCGAAACCATCAAAATTTTCACAAGTCTGATACTCGATACCAATAACTACAAAGGCCTAGGGGAAAACCACACATATCTTTGTAATCGGGCGAGTTTCTACTTTCAGTTGCAACAGGAATTTCTCAAGTTCGTCAATCCGTTCGCGAGATATGGGAGTTTGATCTTAAGGAATGCTTAAGAAACCATCAAAATTTTCGAAAGTTTGATACTCGAAACCAATAACTACAAAGGCCTAGGGTAAAATGCACACACCTTTGTAATCGGGCGAGTTTCCACTTTCAGATGCAACAGGAATTTCTCGAGTTCGTCAATCCGTTCGCGAGATATGGGAGTTTGAAGTTAAGGAATGGTTGAGAAACCATCAACATTTTCGCAATTCTGATGCTAGAAACGAATAACTGGAATGGCCCAGGGGAAAAGTACACACACCATTCTAATCGGGCGAGTCTCTACTTTCAGATGCAACAGGAATTTCTCGAGTTCGTCAATCCGTTCGCGAGATATGGGAGTTTGAAGTTAAGGAATGCTTGAGAAACCATCAAAATTTTCGCAAGTCTGATACTCTAAACCAATAACTACAATGGCCTAGGGGAAAAACACACATATCTTTGTAATCGGGCGAGTTTCTACTTTCAGTTGCAACAGGAATTTCTCAAGTTCGTCAATCCGTTCGCGAGATATGGGAGTTTGATCTTAAGGAATGCTTGAGAATCCATCACAATTTTCGCAATTCTGAGGCTAGAAACGAATATCTGGAATGGCCTAGGGGAAAAGTACACGCACCATTCTAATCGGGCGAGTCTCTACTTTCAGATGCATCAGGAATTTCTCGAGTTCGTCAATCCGTTCGCGAGATGTGGGAGCTTGAAGTTAAGGAATGGTTGGGAAGCCCTCAAAATTTTCGCAAGTCTGATACTCGAAACCAATAACCACAAAGGCCTAGGGGAAAAACACACATATCTTTGTAATCGGGCGAGTTTCTACTTTCAGTTGCAACAGGAATTTCTCAAGTTCGTCAATCCGTTCGCGAGATATGGGAGTTTGATCTTAAGGAATGCTTAAGAAACCATCAAAATTTTCGAAAGTTTGATACTCGAAACCAATAACTACAAAGGCCTAGGGTAAAATGCACACACCTTTGTAATCGGGCGAGTTTCCACTTTCAGATGCAACAGGAATTTCTCGAGTTCGTCAATCCGTTCGCGAGATATGGGAGTTTGAAGTTAAGGAATGGTTGAGAAACCATCAACATTTTCGCAATTCTGATGCTAGAAACGAATAACTGGAATGGCCCAGGGGAAAAGTACACACACCATTCTAATCGGGCGAGTCTCTACTTTCAGATGCAACAGGAATTTCTCGAGTTCGTCAATCCGTTCGCGAGATATGGGAGTTTGAAGTTAAGGAATGCTTGAGAAACCATCAAAATTTTCGCAAGTCTGATACTCTAAACCAATAACTACAATGGCCTAGGGGAAAAACACACATATCTTTGTAATCGGGCGAGTTTCTACTTTCAGTTGCAACAGGAATTTCTCAAGTTCGTCAATCCGTTCGCGAGATATGGGAGTTTGATCTTAAGGAATGCTTGAGAATCCATCACAATTTTCGCAATTCTGAGGCTAGAAACGAATATCTGGAATGGCCTAGGGGAAAAGTACACGCACCATTCTAATCGGGCGAGTCTCTACTTTCAGATGCATCAGGAATTTCTCGACTTCGTCAATCCGTTCGCGAGATGTGGGAGCTTGAAGTTAAGGAATGGTTGGGAAGCCCTCAAAATTTTCGCAAGTCTGATACTCGAAACCAATAACCACAAAGGCCTAGGGGAAAAACACACATATCTTTGTAATCGGGCGAGTTTCTACTTTCAGATGCAACAGGAATTTCTCGAGTTCGTCAATCCGTTCGCGAGATATGGGAGTTTGAAGTTAAGGAATGCTTGAGAAACCATCAAAATTTTCGAAAGTTTGATACTCGAAACCAATAACTACAAAGGCCTAGGGGAAAATGCACATACCTTTGTAATCGGGCGAGTTTCTACTTTCAGATGCAGCAGGAATTTCTCGAGTTCGTCAATCCGTTCGCGAGATATGGGAGTTTGAAGTTAAGGAATGCTTGAGAAACCATCAAGATTTTCGCAAGTCTAATACTCGAAACCAATAACTACAAAGGCCTAGGGGAAAAATGCACATACCTTTGTAATCGGGCGAGTTTCCACTTTGAGATGCAACAGGAATTTCTCGAGTTCGTCAATCTGTTCGCGAGATATGGGAGTTTGAAATTAAGGAATGTTTGAGAAACCATCAACATTTTCGCGATTCTGATTCTAGAAACGAATAACTGGAATGGCCTAGGGGAAAAATGCACATACCTTTGTAATCGGGCGAGTTTCCAGTTTCAGATGCAACAGGAATTTCTCGAGTTCGTCATCCCGTTCGCGAGATATGGGAGTTCGAAGTTAAGGAATGGTTGAGAAACCATCAAAATTTTCGCAAGTCTGATACTCGAAACCAATAACTACACAGGCCTAGGGGAAAAACACACATACCTTTGTAATCGGGCGAGTTTCTACTTTCAGATGCAACAGGAATTTCTCGAGTTCGTCAATCCGTTCACGAGATATGGGAGTTTGAAGTTAAGGATGGTTGAGAAACCATCAAAATTTTCGAAAGTTTGATACTCGAAACCAATAACTACAAAGGCCTAGGGGAAAATGCACACACCATTCTAATCGGGCGAGTCTCTACTTTCAGATGCAACAGGAATTTCTCGAGTTCGTCAATGCGTTCGCGAGATATGGGAGTTTGAAGTTAAGGAATGCTTGAGAAACCATCAAAATTTTCGAAAGTCTGATACTCGAAACCAATAACTACAAAGGCCTAGGGGAAAAACACACAAATCTTTGTAATCGGGCGAGTTCCTGCTGTCAGATGCAACAGGAATTTCTCGAGCTCGTCAATCCGTTCGCGAGATATGGGAGTTTGAAGTTGAGGAATGGTTGAGAAACCTTCAAAATTTTCGCTGGTCTGATACTCGTAACCAATAACTACAAAGGCCTAGGGGAAAAACACACATATCTTTGTAATCGGGCGAGTTTCTACTTTCAGATGCAACAGGAATTTCTCGATTTCGTCAATCCGTTCGCGAGATATGGGAGTTTGAAGTTAAGGAATGCTTGAGAAACCATCAAGATTATCGCAATTCTGATGCTGGAAACCAATAACTACAAAGGCCTAGGGGAAGAACAAACATATCATTGTAATCGGGCGAGTTTCTACTTTCAGATGCAACAGGAATTTCTCGATTTCGTATATCCGTTCGCGAGATATGGGAGTTTGGAGTTAAGGAATGGTTGGAAAACCCTCAAAATTTTCGCAAGTCTGATACTCGAAACCAATAACTACAAAGGCCTAGCGGAAAAACACACATATCTTTGTAATCGGGCGAGTTTCCACTTTCAGATGCAACAGGAATTTCTCGAGTTCGTCAATCCGTTCGCGAGATATGGGAGTTTGATCTTAAGGAATGCTTAAGAAACCATCAAAATTTTCGAAAGTTTGATACTCGAAACCAATAACTACAAAAGCCTAGGGTAAAATGCACACAACTTTGTAATCGGGCGAGTTTCCACTTTCAGATGCAACAGGAATTTCTCGAGTTCGTCAATCCGTTCGCGAGATATGGGAGTTTGAAGTTAAGGAATGGTTGAGAAACCATCAACATTTTCGCAATTCTGATGCTAGAAACGAATAACTGGAATGGCCTAGGGGAAAAGTACACACACCATTCTAATCGGGCGAGTCTCTACTTTCAGATGCAACAGGAATTTCTCGAGTTCGTCAATCCGTTCGCGAGATATGGGAGTTTGAAGTTAAGGAATGGTTGAGGAACCATCAAAATTTCCGCAAGTCTGATACTCGAAACCAATAACTGGAATGGCCTAGGGGAAAAGTACACACACCATTGTAATCGTGCGAGTTTCTACTTTCAGATGCAACAGGAATTTCTCGAGTTCGCCAATTCGTTCGCGAGGTATGGGAGTTTGAAGTTAAGGAATGGTTGAGGAACCATAAATATTTTCACAAGTCTGATACGCGAAACCAATAACTACAAAGTCCTAGGGGAAAAATACACATACCTTTGTAATCGGGCGAGTTTCTGCTTTCAGATGCAACAGAAATTTCTCGAGTTCGTCAATCCGTTCGCGAGATATGGGAGTTTGATGTTAAGGAATGGTTGAGAAACCATCTAAATTTTCGCAATTCTGATACTCGCAACCAATAACTACAAAGGCCTATGGGAAAAATACACATACCGTTGTAATCGGGCGAGCTTCGACTTTCAGATGCAACAGGAATTTCTCGATTTCGTAAATCCGTTCACGAGATATGGGAGTTTGAAGTTAAGGAATGGTTGAGAAGCCATCGAAATTTTCGCAATTCTGATGCTAGAAACGTATAACTGGAATGGCCTAGGGGAAAAGTACACACACCATTCTAATCGGGCGAGTCTCTACTTTCAGATGCAACAGGAATTTCTCGAGTTCGTCAATGCGTTCGCGAGATATGGGAGTTTGAAGTTAAGGAATGCTTGAGAAACCATCAAAATTTTCGAAAGTCTGATACTCGAAACCAATCACTACAAAGGCCTAGGGGAAAAACACACATATCTTTGTAATCGGGCGAGTTTCTACTTTCAGATGCAACAGGAATTTCTCGAGTTCGTCAATCCGTTCGCGAGATATGGGAGTTTGAATTTAAGGAATGCTTGAGAAACCATCAAGATTTTCGCAAGTCTAATACTCGAAACCAATAACTACAAAGGCCTAGGGGAAAAATGCACATACCTTTGTAATCGGGCGAGTTTCCACTTTGAGATGCAACAGGAATTTCTCGAGTTCGTCAATCCGTTCGCGAGATATGGGCGTTTGAAGTTAAGGAATGTTTGGGAAACCCTCAAAATTTTCGCAAGTCTGATACTCGAAACCAATCACTACAAAGGCCTAGCGGAAAAACACACATATCTTTGTAATCGGGCGAGTTTCCACTTTCAGATGCAACAGGAATTTCTCGAGTTCGTCATTCCGTTCGCGAGATATGGGAGTTTGATGTTAAGCAATGGTTGAGAAACCATCAAAATTTTCGCAATTCTGATACTCGCAACCAATAACTACAAAGGCCTATGGGAAAAATACACATACCGTTGTAATCGGGCGAGCTTCTACTTTCAGATGCAACAGGAATTTCTCGATTTCGTAAATCCGTTCACGAGATATGGGAGTTTGAAGTTAAGGAATGGTTGAGAAGCCATCGAAATTTTCGCAATTCTGATGCTAGAAACGAATAACTGGAATGGCCTAGGGGAAGAGTACACACACCATTGTAATCGGGCGAGTTTCTACTTTCAGATGCAACAGGAATTGCTCGAGTTCGTCAATTCGTGCGCGAGATATGGGAGTTTGAAGTTAAGGAATGGTTGAGGAACCATCAAAATTTTCGCAAGTCTGATACTCGAAACCAATAACTACAAAGGCCTAGGGGAAAAATACACATACCTTTGTAATCGGGCGAGTTTCCACTTTGAGATGCAACAGGAATTTCTCGAGTTCGTCAATCCGTTCGCGAGATATGGGCGTTTGAAGTTAAGGAATGTTTGAGAAACCATCAACATTTTCGCAATTCTGATGCTAGAAACGAATAACTGGAACGGCCTAGGGGAAAAGTACCCACACCATTCTAATCGGGCGAGTCTCTACTTTCAGATGCAACAGGAATTTCTCGAGTTCGTCAATCCGTTCACGAGATATGGGAGTTTGAAGTTAAGGATGGTTGAGAAACCATCAAAATTTTCGAAAGTTTGATACTCGAAACCAATAACTACAAAGGCCTAGGGGAAAATGCACACACCATTCTAATCGGGCGAGTCTCTACTTTCAGATGCAACAGGAATTTCTCGAGTTCGTCAATGCGTTCGCGAGATATGGGAGTTTGAAGTTAAGGAATGCTTGAGAAACCATCAAAATTTTCGAAAGTCTGATACTCGAAACCAATAACTACAAAGGCCTAGGGGAAAAACACACAAATCTTTGTAATCGGGCGAGTTCCTGCTGTCAGATGCAACAGGAATTTCTCGAGCTCGTCAATCCGTTCGCGAGATATGGGAGTTTGAAGTTGAGGAATGGTTGAGAAACCTTCAAAATTTTCGCTGGTCTGATACTCGTAACCAATAACTACAAAGGCCTAGGGGAAAAACACACATATCTTTGTAATCGGGCGAGTTTCTACTTTCAGATGCAACAGGAATTTCTCGATTTCGTCAATCCGTTCGCGAGATATGGGAGTTTGAAGTTAAGGAATGCTTGAGAAACCATCAAGATTATCGCAATTCTGATGCTGGAAACCAATAACTACAAAGGCCTAGGGGAAGAACAAACATATCATTGTAATCGGGCGAGTTTCTACTTTCAGATGCAACAGGAATTTCTCGATTTCGTATATCCGTTCGCGAGATATGGGAGTTTGGAGTTAAGGAATGGTTGGAAAACCCTCAAAATTTTCGCAAGTCTGATACTCGAAACCAATAACTACAAAGGCCTAGCGGAAAAACACACATATCTTTGTAATCGGGCGAGTTTCCACTTTCAGATGCAACAGGAATTTCTCGAGTTCGTCAATCCGTTCGCGAGATATGGGAGTTTGATCTTAAGGAATGCTTAAGAAACCATCAAAATTTTCGAAAGTTTGATACTCGAAACCAATAACTACAAAAGCCTAGGGTAAAATGCACACAACTTTGTAATCGGGCGAGTTTCCACTTTCAGATGCAACAGGAATTTCTCGAGTTCGTCAATCCGTTCGCGAGATATGGGAGTTTGAAGTTAAGGAATGGTTGAGAAACCATCAACATTTTCGCAATTCTGATGCTAGAAACGAATAACTGGAATGGCCTAGGGGAAAAGTACACACACCATTCTAATCGGGCGAGTCTCTACTTTCAGATGCAACAGGAATTTCTCGAGTTCGTCAATCCGTTCGCGAGATATGGGAGTTTGAAGTTAAGGAATGGTTGAGGAACCATCAAAATTTCCGCAAGTCTGATACTCGAAACCAATAACTGGAATGGCCTAGGGGAAAAGTACACACACCATTGTAATCGTGCGAGTTTCTACTTTCAGATGCAACAGGAATTTCTCGAGTTCGCCAATTCGTTCGCGAGGTATGGGAGTTTGAAGTTAAGGAATGGTTGAGGAACCATAAATATTTTCACAAGTCTGATACGCGAAACCAATAACTACAAAGTCCTAGGGGAAAAATACACATACCTTTGTAATCGGGCGAGTTTCTGCTTTCAGATGCAACAGAAATTTCTCGAGTTCGTCAATCCGTTCGCGAGATATGGGAGTTTGATGTTAAGGAATGGTTGAGAAACCATCTAAATTTTCGCAATTCTGATACTCGCAACCAATAACTACAAAGGCCTATGGGAAAAATACACATACCGTTGTAATCGGGCGAGCTTCGACTTTCAGATGCAACAGGAATTTCTCGATTTCGTAAATCCGTTCACGAGATATGGGAGTTTGAAGTTAAGGAATGGTTGAGAAGCCATCGAAATTTTCGCAATTCTGATGCTAGAAACGTATAACTGGAATGGCCTAGGGGAAAAGTACACACACCATTCTAATCGGGCGAGTCTCTACTTTCAGATGCAACAGGAATTTCTCGAGTTCGTCAATGCGTTCGCGAGATATGGGAGTTTGAAGTTAAGGAATGCTTGAGAAACCATCAAAATTTTCGAAAGTCTGATACTCGAAACCAATCACTACAAAGGCCTAGGGGAAAAACACACATATCTTTGTAATCGGGCGAGTTTCTACTTTCAGATGCAACAGGAATTTCTCGAGTTCGTCAATCCGTTCGCGAGATATGGGAGTTTGAATTTAAGGAATGCTTGAGAAACCATCAAGATTTTCGCAAGTCTAATACTCGAAACCAATAACTACAAAGGCCTAGGGGAAAAATGCACATACCTTTGTAATCGGGCGAGTTTCCACTTTGAGATGCAACAGGAATTTCTCGAGTTCGTCAATCCGTTCGCGAGATATGGGCGTTTGAAGTTAAGGAATGTTTGGGAAACCCTCAAAATTTTCGCAAGTCTGATACTCGAAACCAATAACTACAAAGGCCTAGCGGAAAAACACACATATCTTTGTAATCGGGCGAGTTTCCACTTTCAGATGCAACAGGAATTTCTCGAGTTCGTCATTCCGTTCGCGAGATATGGGAGTTTGATGTTAAGCAATGGTTGAGAAACCATCAAAATTTTCGCAATTCTGATACTCGCAACCAATAACTACAAAGGCCTATGGGAAAAATACACATACCGTTGTAATCGGGCGAGCTTCTACTTTCAGATGCAACAGGAATTTCTCGATTTCGTAAATCCGTTCACGAGATATGGGAGTTTGAAGTTAAGGAATGGTTGAGAAGCCATCGAAATTTTCGCAATTCTGATGCTAGAAACGAATAACTGGAATGGCCTAGGGGAAGAGTACACACACCATTGTAATCGGGCGAGTTTCTACTTTCAGATGCAACAGGAATTGCTCGAGTTCGTCAATTCGTGCGCGAGATATGGGAGTTTGAAGTTAAGGAATGGTTGAGGAACCATCAAAATTTTCGCAAGTCTGATACTCGAAACCAATAACTACAAAGGCCTAGGGGAAAAACACACATATCTTTGTAATCGGGCGAGTTTCTACTTTCAGATGCAACAGGAATTTCTCGAGCTCGTCAATTCGTTCACGAGATATGGGAGTTTGAAGTTAAGGAATGGTTGAGAAACCAACGAAATTTTCGCAATTCTGATGCTAGAAACGAATAACTGGAACGGCCTAGGGGAAAAGTACCCACACCATTCTAATCGGGCGAGTCTCTACTTTCAGATGCAACAGGAATTTCTCGAGTTCGTCAATCCGTTCGCGAGATATGGGAGTTTGAATTTAAGGAATGCTTGAGAAACCATCAAGATTTTCGCAAGTCTAATACTCGAAACCAATAACTACAAAGGCCTAGGGGAAAAATGCACATACCTTTGTAATCGGGCGAGTTTCCACTTTGAGATGCAACAGGAATTTCTCGAGTTCGTCAATCCGTTCGCGAGATATGGGCGTTTGAAGTTAAGGAATGTTTGAGAAACCATCAACATTTTCGCAATTCTGATGCTAGAGACGAATAACTGGAATGGCCTAGGGGAAAAGTACACACACCATTGTCATCGGGCGAGTTTCTACTTTCAGATGCAACAGGAATTTCTCGATTTCGTAAATCCGTTCGCGAGATATGGGAGTTTGGAGTTAAGGAATGGTTGGGAAACCCTCGAAATTTTCGCAAGTCTGATACTCGAAACCAATAACTACAAAGGCCTAGCGGAAAAACACACATATCTTTGTAATCGGGCGAGTTTCCACTTTCAGATGCAACAGGAATTTCTCGAGTTCGTCATTCCGTTCGCGAGATATGGGAGTTTGATGTTAAGCAATGGTTGAGAAACCATCAAAATTTTCGCAATTCTGATACTCGCAAACAATAACTACAAAGGCCTAGCGGAAAAACACACATATCTTTGTAATCGGGCGAGTTTCTACTTTCAGATGCAACAGGAATTTCTCGAGTTCGGCAATCCGTTCACGAGATATGGGAGTTTGAAGTTAAGGAATGGTTGAGAAACCATCAAAATTTTCGCAATTCTGATGCTAGAAACGAACAACTGGAATGGCCTAGGGGAAGAGTACACACACCATTGTAATCGGGCGAGTTTCTACTTTCAGATGCAACAGGAATTGCTCGAGTTCGTCAATTCGTGCGCGAGATATGGGAGTTTGAAGTTAAGGAATGGTTGAGGAACCATCAAAATTTTCGCAAGTCTGATACTCGAAACCAATAACTACAAAGGCCTAGGGGAAAAACACACATATCTTTGTAATCGGGCGAGTTTCTACTTTCAGATGCAACAGGAATTTCTCGAGCTCGTCAATCCGTTCACGAGATATGGGAGTTTGAAGTTAAGGAATGGTTGAGAAACCATCAAAATTTTCGCAATTCTTATGCTAGAAACGAACAACTGGAATGGCCTAGGGGAAGAGTACACACACCATTGTAATCGGGCGAGTTTCTACTTTCAGATGCAACAGGAATTTCTCGAGTTCGTCAATCCGTTCGCGGGATATGGGAGTTTGAAGTTAAGGAATGGTTGAGAAACCTTCAAAATTTTCGCTGCTCTAATACTCAAAATCAATAACTGGAATGGCCTAGGTCAAAAATACACGTACCTTTGTAATCGGGCGTGTTTCTGCTTTCAGATGCAATAGGAAATTCTCGAGTTCGTCATTCCGTTCGCGAGATATGGGAGTTTGAAATTAAGGAATGGTTGCGAAACCATCAAAATTTTCACAAGTCTGATACTCGAAACCAATAACTACAAAGGCCTAGGGGAAAAACACACATATCTTTGTAATCGGGCGAGTTTCTACTTTCAGTTGCAACAGGAATTTCTCAAGTTCGTCAATCCGTTCGCGAGATATGGGAGTTTGATCTTAAGGAATGCTTAAGAAACCATCAAAATTTTCGAAAGTTTGATACTCGAAACCAATAACTACAAAGGCCTAGGGTAAATTGCACACTCCTTTGTAATCGGGCGAGTTTCCACTTTCAGATGCAACAGGAATTTCTCGAGTTCGTCAATCCGTTCGCGAGATATGGGAGTTTGAAGTAAAGGAATGGTTGAGAAACCATCAACATTTTCGCAATTCTGATGCTAGAAAGGAATAACTGGAATGGCCTAGGGGAAAAGTACACACACCATTCTAATCGGGCGAGTCTCTACTTTCAGATGCAACAGGAATTTCTCGAGTTCGTCAATCCGTTCGCGAGGTATGGGAGTTTGAAGTTAAGGAATGCTTGAGAAACCATCAAAATTTTCGCAAGTCTGATACTCGAGACCAATAACTACAAAGGCCTAGGGGAAAAACACACATATCTTTGTAATCGGGCGAGTTTCTACTTTCAGATGCAACAGGAATTTCTCGATTTCGTAAATCCGTTCGCGAGATATGGGAGTTTGGAGTTAAGGAATGCTTGAGAAACCATCAAAATTTTCGAAAGTTTGATACTCGAAACCAATAACTACAAAGGCCTAGGGGAAAATGCACATACCTTTGTAATCGGGCGAGTTTCCACTTTCAGATGCAACAGGAATTTCTCGAGTTCGTCAATCCGTTCGCGAGATATGGGAGTTTGAAGTTAAGGAATGCTTGAGAAACCATCAAAATTTTCGCAAGTCTGATACTCGATACCAATAACTACAAAGGCCTAGGGGAAAAACACACATATCTTTGTAATCGGGCGAGTTTCTACTTTCAGTTGCAACAGGAATTTCTCAAGTTCGTCAATCCGTTCGCGAGATATGGGAGTTTGATCTTAAGGAATGCTTGAGAATCCATCACAATTTTCGCAATTCTGAGGCTAGAAACGAATATCTGGAATGGCCTAGGGGAAAAGTACACGCACCATTCTAATCGGGCGAGTCTCTACTTTCAGATGCATCAGGAATTTCTCGAGTTCGTCAATCCGTTCGCGAGATGTGGGAGCTTGAAGTTAAGGAATGGTTGGGAAGCCCTCAAAATTTTCGCAAGTCTGATACTCGAAACCAATAACCACAAAGGCCTAGGGGAAAAACACACATATCTTTGTAATCGGGCGAGTTTCTACTTTCAGTTGCAACAGGAATTTCTCAAGTTCGTCAATCCGTTCGCGAGATATGGGAGTTTGATCTTAAGGAATGCTTAAGAAACCATCAAAATTTTCGAAAGTTTGATACTCGAAACCAATAACTACAAAGGCCTAGGGTAAAATGCACACACCTTTGTAATCGGGCGAGTTTCCACTTTCAGATGCAACAGGAATTTCTCGAGTTCGTCAATCCGTTCGCGAGATATGGGAGTTTGAAGTTAAGGAATGGTTGAGAAACCATCAACATTTTCGCAATTCTGATGCTAGAAACGAATAACTGGAATGGCCCAGGGGAAAAGTACACACACCATTCTAATCGGGCGAGTCTCTACTTTCAGATGCAACAGGAATTTCTCGAGTTCGTCAATCCGTTCGCGAGATATGGGAGTTTGAAGTTAAGGAATGCTTGAGAAACCATCAAAATTTTCGCAAGTCTGATACTCTAAACCAATAACTACAATGGCCTAGGGGAAAAACACACATATCTTTGTAATCGGGCGAGTTTCTACTTTCAGTTGCAACAGGAATTTCTCAAGTTCGTCAATCCGTTCGCGAGATATGGGAGTTTGATCTTAAGGAATGGTTGAGAATCCATCACAATTTTCGCAATTCTGAGGCTAGAAACGAATATCTGGAATGGCCTAGGGGAAAAGTACACGCACCATTCTAATCGGGCGAGTCTCTACTTTCAGATGCATCAGGAATTTCTCGACTTCGTCAATCCGTTCGCGAGATGTGGGAGCTTGAAGTTAAGGAATGGTTGGGAAGCCCTCAAAATTTTCGCAAGTCTGATACTCGAAACCAATAACCACAAAGGCCTAGGGGAAAAACACACATATCTTTGTAATCGGGCGAGTTTCTACTTTCAGATGCAACAGGAATTTCTCGAGTTCGTCAATCCGTTCGCGAGATATGGGAGTTTGAAGTTAAGGAATGCTTGAGAAACCATCAAAATTTTCGAAAGTTTGATACTCGAAACCAATAACTACAAAGGCCTAGGGGAAAATGCACATACCTTTGTAATCGGGCGAGTTTCTACTTTCAGATGCAGCAGGAATTTCTCGAGTTCGTCAATCCGTTCGCGAGATATGGGAGTTTGAAGTTAAGGAATGCTTGAGAAACCATCAAGATTTTCGCAAGTCTAATACTCGAAACCAATAACTACAAAGGCTTAGGGGAAAAATGCACATACCTTTGTAATCGGGCGAGTTTCCACTTTGAGATGCAACAGGAATTTCTCGAGTTCGTCAATCCGTTCGCGAGATATGGGCGTTTGAAGTTAAGGAATGCTTGAGAAACCATCAAGATTATCGCAATTCTGATGCTGGAAACCAATAACTACAAAGGCCTAGGGGAAAAACACACAAATCTTTGTAATCGGGCGAGTTCCTGCTGTCAGATGCAACAGGAATTTCTCGAGTTCGTCAATCCGTTCGCGAGATATGGGAGTTTGAAGTTAAGGAATGGTTGAGAAACCATCAACATTTTCGCAATTCTGATGCTAGAAACGAATAACTGGAATGGCCTAGGGGAAAAGTACACACACCATTCTAATCGGGCGAGTCTCTACTTTCAGATGCAACAGGAATTTCTCGAGTTCGTCAATCCGTTCGCGAGATATGGGAGTTTGAAGTTAAGGAATGGTTGAGGAACCATCAAAATTTCCGCAAGTCTGATACTCGAAACCAATAACTGGAATGGCCTAGGGGAAAAGTACACACACCATTGTAATCGTGCGAGTTTCTACTTTCAGATGCAACAGGAATTTCTCGAGTTCGCCAATTCGTTCGCGAGGTATGGGAGTTTGAAGTTAAGGAATGGTTGAGGAACCATAAATATTTTCACAAGTCTGATACGCGAAACCAATAACTACAAAGTCCTAGGGGAAAAATACACATACCTTTGTAATCGGGCGAGTTTCTGCTTTCAGATGCAACAGAAATTTCTCGAGTTCGTCAATCCGTTCGCGAGATATGGGAGTTTGATGTTAAGGAATGGTTGAGAAACCATCTAAATTTTCGCAATTCTGATACTCGCAACCAATAACTACAAAGGCCTATGGGAAAAATACACATACCGTTGTAATCGGGCGAGCTTCGACTTTCAGATGCAACAGGAATTTCTCGAGCTCGTCAATCCGTTCACGAGATATGGGAGTTTGAAGTTAAGGAATGGTTGAGAAACCATCGAAATTTTCGCAATTCTGATGCTAGAAACTAATACCTGGAACGGCCTAGGGGAAAAGTACCCACACCATTCTAATCGGGCGAGTCTCTACTTTCAGATGCAACAGGAATTTCTCGAGTTCGTCAATGCGTTCGCGAGATATGGGAGTTTGAAGTTAAGGAATGCTTGAGAAACCATCAAAATTTTCGAAAGTCTGATACTCGAAACCAATAACTACAAAGGCCTAGCGGAAAAACACACATATCTTTGTAATCGGGCGAGTTTCCACTTTCAGATGCAACAAGAATTTCTCGAGTTCGCCAATTCATTCGCGAGGTATGGGAGTTTGAAGTTAAGGAATGGTTGAGGAACCATAAATATTTTCGCAAGTCTGATACGCGAAACCAATAACTACAAAGGCCTAGGGGAAGAGTACACACACCATTGTAATCGGGCGAGTTTCTACTTTCAGATGCAACAGGAATTGCTCGAGTTCGTCAATTCGTGCGCGAGATATGGGAGTTTGAAGTTAAGGAATGGTTGAGGAACCATCAAAATTTTCGCAAGTCTGATACTCGAAACCAATAACTGGAATGGCCTAGGGGAAAAGTACACACACCATTGTAATCGTGCGAGTTTCTACTTTCAGATGCAACAGGAATTTCTCGAGTTCGCCAATTCGTTCGCGAGGTATGGGAGTTTGAAGTTAAGGAATGGTTGAGGAACCATAAATATTTTCGCAAGTCTGATACGCGAAACCAATAACTACAAAGGCCTAGGGGAAGAGTACACACACCATTGTAATCGGGCGAGTTTCTACTTTCAGATGCAACAGGAATTGCTCGAGTTCGTCAATTCGTGCGCGAGATATGGGAGTTTGAAGTTAAGGAATGCTTGAGAAACCATCAAAATTTTCGAAAGTCTGATACTCGAAACCAATAACTACAAAGGCCTAGGGGAAAAACACACATATCTTTGTAATCGGGCGAGTTTCTACTTTCAGATGCAACAGGAATTTCTCGATTTCGTAAATCGGTTCGCGAGATATGGGAGTTTGGAGTTAAGGAATGGTTGGGAAACCCTCAAAATTTTCGCAAGTCTGATACTCGAAACCAATAACTACAAAGGCCTAGCGGAAAAACACACATATCTTTGTAATCGGGCGAGTTTCCACTTTCAGATGCAACAGGAACTTCTCGAGTTCGTCATTCCGTTCGCGAGATATGGGAGTTTGAAGTTCAGGAATGGTTGAGAAAACAACAAAATTTTCGCAATTCTGATACTCGAAACCAATAACTACTAAGGCCTAGGGGAAAAATACACATACCGTTGTAATCGGGCGAGCTTCTACTTTCAGATGCAACAGGAATTTCTCGATTTCGTAAATCCGTTCGCGAGATATGGGAGTTTGAAATTAAGGAATGGTTGCGAAACCATCAAAATTTTCACAAGTCTGATACTCGAAACCAATAACTACAAAGGCCTAGGGGAAAAATACACATACCTTTGTAATCTGGCGGGTTTCCACTCTCAGATGCAACAGGAATTTCTCGAGTTCGTCAATCCGTTCGCGAGATATGGGAGTTTGAAATTAAGGAATGCATGAGAAACCATCAAAATTTTCGCAAGTCTGATACTCGAAACCAATAACTACAAAGGCCTAGGGGAAAAATGCACATACCTTTGTAATCGGGCGAGTTTCCAGTTTCAGATGCAACAGGAATTTCTCGAGTTCGTCATCCCGTTCGCGAGATATGGGAGTTCGAAGTTAAGGAATGGTTGAGAAACCATCAAAATTTTCGCAAGTCTGATACTCGAAACCAATAACTACACAGGCCTAGGGGAAAAACACACATACCTTTGTAATCGGGCGAGTTTCTGCTTTCACATGCAACAGGAATTTCTCGAGTTCGTCAATCCGTTCGCGAGATATGGGAGTTTGAACTTAAGGAATGCTTGAGAAACCATCAAAATTTTGGCAATTCTGATGCTAGAAACCAATATCTGGAATGGCCTAGGGGAAAAGTACACAAACCATTGGAACCGGGCGAGTTTCTGCTTTCAGATGCAACAGGAATTTCTCGAGTTCGTCAATCCGTTCGCGAGATATGGGAGTTTGAAGTTAAGGAATGGTTGAGAAACCATCGAAATTTTCGCAATTCTGATGCCAGAAACGAATAACTGGAATGGCCTAGGGGAAAAGTACACACACCAATCTAGACGGGTGAGTCTCTACTTTCAGATGCAACAGGAATTTCTCGAGTTCGTCAATCCGTTCGCGAGATATGGGAGTTTGAAGTTAAGAAATGGTTGAGAAACCCTCAAAATTTTCGCAAGTCTGATACTCGAAACCAATAACTACAAAGGCCTAGGGGAAAAACACACATACCTTTGTAATCTGGCGGGTTTCCACTCTCAGATGCAACAGGAGTTTCTCGAGTTCGTCAATCCGTTCGCGAGATATGGGAGTTTGAAATTAAGGAATGCGTGAGAAACCATCAAAATTTTCGCAAGTCTGATACTCGAAACCAATAACTACAAAGGCCTAGGGGAAAAATGCACATACCTTTGTAATCGTGCGAGTTTGCAGTTTCAGATGCAACAGGAATTTCTCGAGTTCGTCATCCCGTTCGCGAGATATGGGAGTTCGAAGTTAAGGAATGGTTGAGAAACCATCCAAATTTTCGCAATTCTGATGCTAGAAACCAATAACTACAATGGCCTAGGGGAAAATACACATACCGTTGTCATCGGGCGAGTTTCTGCTTTCAGATGCAACAGGAATTTCTCGAGTTCGTCAATCCGTTCGCGAGATATGGGAGTTTGAAATTAAGGAATGCTTGAGAAACCATCAAAACTTTCGCCAGTCTGATACTCGAAACCAATAACTACAAAGGCCTAGGGGAAAAACACACATACCTTTGTAATCTGGCGGGTTTCCACTCTCAGATGCAACAGGAGTTTCTCGAGTTCGTCAATCCGTTCGCGAGATATGGGAGTTTGAACTTAAGGAATGCTTGAGAAACCATCAAAATTTTGGCAATTCTGATGCTAGAAACCAATATCTGGAATGGCCTAGGGGAAAAGTACACAAACCATTGGAATCGGGCGAGTTTCTGCTTTCAGATGCAACAGGAATTTCTCGAGTTCGTCAATCCGTTCGCGAGATATGGGAGTTTGAAGTTAAGGAATGGTTGAGAAACCATCGAAATTTTCGCAATTCTGATGCCAGAAACGAATAACTGGAATGGCCTAGGGGAAAAGTACACACACCAATCTAGACGGGTGAGTCTCTACTTTCAGATGCAACAGGAATTTCTCGAGTTCGTCAATCCGTTCGCGAGATATGGGAGTTTGAAGTTAAGATATGGTTGAGAAACCCTCAAAATTTTCGCAAGTCTGATACTCGAAACCAATAACTACAAAGGCCTAGGGGAAAAACACACATATCTTTGTAATCGGGCGAGTTTCCAGTTTCGGCAACAGGAATTTCTCGAGCTCGTCAATCCGTTCACGAGATATGGGAGTTTGAAGTTAAGGAATGGTTGAGAAACCATCAACATTTTCGCAATTCTGATGCTAGAAACGAATAACTGGAATGGCCCAGGGGAAAAGTACACACACCATTCTAATCGGGCGAGTCTCTACTTTCAGATGCAACAGGAATTTCTCGAGTTCGTCAATCCGTTCGCGAGATATGGGAGTTTGAAGTTAAGGAATGGTTGAGAAACCTTCAAAATTTTCGCTGGTCTGATACTCGAAACCAATAACTGGAATGGCCTAGGGGAAAAGTACACACACCATTGTAATCGTGCGAGTTTCTACTTTCAGATGCAACAGGAATTTCTCGAGTTCGCCAATCCGTTCGCGAGGTATCGGAGTTTGAAGTTAAGGAATGGTTGAGAAACCATCAAAATTTCGCAAGTCTGATACTCGAAACCCTTAACTACTATGGCCTAGGGCTAAAATACACACACCGTTGTAATCGGGTGAGTTCCTGCTGTCAGATGCAACAGGAATTTCTCGAGCTCGTCAATCCGTTCGCGAGATATGGGAGTTTGAAGTTGAGGAATGGTTGAGAAACCTTCAAAATTTTCGCTGGTCTGATACTCGAAACCAATAACTACAAAGGCCTAGGGGAAAAACACACATATCTTTGTAATGGGGCGAGTTTCTACTTTCAGATGCAACAGGAATTTCTCGATTTCGTCAATCCGTTCGCGAGATATGGGAGTTTGAAGTTAAGGAATGCTTGAGAAACCATCAAGATTATCGCAATTCTGATGCTGGAAACCAATAACTACAAAGGCCTAGGGGAAGAACAAACATATCATTGTAATCGGGCGAGTTTCTACTTTCAGATGCAACAGGAATTTCTCGAGTTCGTCAATCCGTTCGCGGGATATGGGAGCTTGAAGTTAAGGAATGGTTGAGAAACCTTCAAAATTTTCGCTGCTCTAATACTCAAAATCAATAACTGGAATGGCCTAGGTCAAAAATACACGTACCGTTGTAATCGGGCGTGTTTCTGCTTTCAGATGCAATAGGAAATTCTCGAGTTCGTCATTCCGTTCGCGAGATATGGGAGTTTGAAATTAAGGAATGGTTGCGAAACCATCAAAATTTTCACAAGTCTGATACTCGAAACCAATAACTACAAAGGCCTAGGGGAAAAATACACATACCTTTGTAATCTGGCGGGTTTCCACTCTCAGATGCAACAGGAATTTCTCGAGTTCGTCAATCCGTTCGCGAGATATGGGAGTTTGAAATTAAGGAATGCTTGAGAAACCATCAAAATTTTCGCAAGTCTGATACTCGAAACCAATAACTACAAAGGCCTAGGGGAAAAATGCACATACCTTTATAATCGGGCGAGTTTCCAGTTTCAGATGCAACAGGAATTTCTCGAGTTCGTCATCCCGTTCGCGAGATATGGGAGTTCGAAGTTAAGGAATGGTTGAGAAACCATCAAAATTTTCGCAAGTCTGATACTCGAAACCAATAACTACACAGGCCTAGGGGAAAAACACACATACCTTTGTAATCGGGCGAGTTTCTGCTTTCACATGCAACAGGAATTTCTCGAGTTCGTCAATCCGTTCGCGAGATATGGGAGTTTGAACTTAAGGAATGCTTGAGAAACCATCAAAATTTTGGCAATTCTGATGCTAGAAACCAATATCTGGAATGGCCTAGGGGAAAAGTACACAAACCATTGGAATCGGGCGAGTTTCTGCTTTCAGATGCAACAGGAATTTCTCGAGTTCGTCAATCCGTTCGCGAGATATGGGAGTTTGAAGTTAAGGAATGGTTGAGAAACCATCGAAATTTTCGCAATTCTGATGCCAGAAACGAATAACTGGAATGGCCTAGGGGAAAAGTACACACACCAATCTAGACGGGTGAGTCTCTACTTTCAGATGCAACAGGAATTTCTCGAGTTCGTCAATCCGTTCGCGAGATATGGGAGTTTGAAGTTAAGGAATGGTTGAGAAACTATCAAAATTTTCGCAAGTCTGATACTCGAAACCAATAACTACAAAGGCCTAGGGGAAAAACACACATACCTTTGTAATCTGGCGGGTTTCCACTTTCAGATGCAACAGGAGTTTCTCGAGTTCGTCAATCCGTTCACGAGATATGGGAGTTTGAAGTTAAGGAATGGTTGAGAAACCATCAAAATTTTCACAATTCTGATACTCGCAACCAATAACTACAAAGGCCTATGGGAAAAATACACATACCGTTGTAATCGGGCGAGCTTCTACTTTCAGATGCAACAGGAATTTCTCGATTTCGTAAATCCGTTCACGAGATATGGGAGTTTGAAGTTAAGGAATGGTTGAGAAGCCATCGAAATTTTCGCAATTCTGATGCTAGAAACGAATAACTGGAATGGCCTAGGGGAAGAGTACACACACCATTGTAATCGGGCGAGTTTCTACTTTCAGATGCAACAGGAAATGCTCGAGTTCGTCAATTCGTGCGCGAGATATGGGAGTTTGAAGTTAAGGAATGGTTGAGGAACCATCAAAATTTTCGCAAGTCTGATACTCGAAACCAATAACTACAAAGGCCTAGGGGAAAAACACACATATCTTTGTAATCGGGCGAGTTTCTACTTTCAGATGCAACAGGAATTTCTCGAGCTCGTCAATTCGTTCACGAGATATGGGAGTTTGAAGTTAAGGAATGGTTGAGAAACCATCGAAATTTTCGCAATTCTGATGCTAGAAACGAATAACTGGAACGGCCTAGGGGAAAAGTACCCACACCATTCTAATCGGGCGAGTCTCTACTTTCAGATGCAACAGGAATTTCTCGAGTTCGTCAATCCGTTCGCGAGATATGGGAGTTTGAAGTAAAGGAATGGTTGAGAAACCATCAACATTTTCGCAATTCTGATGCTAGAAAGGAATAACTGGAATGGCCTAGGGGAAAAGTACCAACACCATTCTATTCGGGCGAGTCTCTACTTTCAGATGCAACAGGAATTTCTCGAGTTCGTCAATGCGTTCGCGAGAAATGAGAGTTTGAAGTTAAGGAATGGTTGAGAAACTATCAAAATTTTCGCAAGTCTGATACTCGAAACCAATAACTACAATGGCCTAGGGGGAAAATACAGACACCATTCTAATCGGGCGAGTTTCTACATTCAGATGCAACAGGAATTTCTCGAGCTCGTCAATCCGTTCACGAGATATGGGAGTTTGAAGTTAAGGAATGGTTGAGAAACCATCGAAATTTTCGCAATTCTGATGCTAGAAACGAATAACTGGAACGGCCTAGGGGAAAAGTACCAACACCATTCTATTCGGGCGAGTCTCTACTTTCAGATGCAACAGGAATTTCTCGAGTTCGTCAATCCGTTCGCGAGATATGGGCGTTTGAAGTTAAGGAATGTTTGAGAAACCATCAACATTTTCGCAATTCTGATGCTAGAGACGAATAACTGGAATGGCCTAGGGGAAAAGTACACACACCATTGTCATCGGGCGAGTTTCTACTTTCAGATGCAACAGGAATTTCTCGATTTCGTAAATCCGTTCGCGAGATATGGGAGTTTGGAGTTAAGGAATGGTTGGGAAACCCTCGAAATTTTCGCAAGTCTGATACTCGAAACCAATAACTACACAGGCCTAGGGGAAAAACACACATACCTTTGTAATCGGGCGAGTTTCTGCTTTCACATGCAACAGGAATTTCTCGAGTTCGTCAATCCGTTCGCGAGATATGGGAGTTTGAACTTAAGGAATGCTTGAGAAACCATCAAAATTTTGGCAATTCTGATGCTAGAAACCAATATCTGGAATGGCCTAGGGGAAAAGTACACAAACCATTGGAATCGGGCGAGTTTCTGCTTTCAGATGCAACAGGAATTTCTCGAGTTCGTCAATCCGTTCGCGAGATATGGGAGTTTGAAGTTAAGGAATGGTTGAGAAACCATCGAAATTTTCGCAATTCTGATGCCAGAAACGAATAACTGGAATGGCCTAGGGGAAAAGTACACACACCAATCTAGACGGGTGAGTCTCTACTTTCAGATGCAACAGGAATTTCTCGAGTTCGTCAATCCGTTCGCGAGATATGGGAGTTTGAAGTTAAGAAATGGTTGAGAAACCCTCAAAATTTTCGCAAGTCTGATACTCGAAACCAATAACTACAAAGGCCTAGGGGAAAAACACACATACCTTTGTAATCTGGCGGGTTTCCACTCTCAGATGCAACAGGAGTTTCTCGAGTTCGTCAATCCGTTCGCGAGATATGGGAGTTTGAAATTAAGGAATGCTTGAGAAACCATCAAAATTTTCGCAAGTCTGATACTCGAAACCAATAACTACAAAGGCCTAGGGGAAAAATGCACATACCTTTGTAATCGGGCGAGTTTGCAGTTTCAGATGCAACAGGAATTTCTCGAGTTCGTCATCCCGTTCGCGAGATATGGGAGTTCGAAGTTAAGGAATGGTTGAGAAACCATCAAAATTTTCGCAAGTCTGATACTCGAAACCAATAACTACAAAGGCCTAGGGGAAAAACACACATACCTTTGTAATCGGGCGAGTTTCTGCTTTCACATGCAACAGGAATTTCTCGAGTTCGTCAATCCGTTCGCGAGATATGGGAGTTTGAACTTAAGGAATGCTTGAGAAACCATCAAAATTTTGGCAATTCTGATGCTAGAAACCAATAACTGGAATGGCCTAGGGGAAAAGTACACAAACCATTGGAATCGGGCGAGTTTCTGCTTTCAGATGCAACAGGAATTTCTCGAGTTCGTCAATCCGTTCGCGAGATATGGGAGTTTGAAGTTAAGGAATGGTTGAGGAACCATCGAAATTTTCGCAATTCTGATGCCAGAAACGAATAACTGGAATGGCCTAGGGGAAAAGTACACACACCAATCTAGACGGGTGAGTCTCTACTTTCAGATGCAACAGGAATTTCTCGAGTTCGTCAATCCGTTCGCGAGATATGGGAGTTTGAAGTTAAGATATGGTTGAGAAACCCTCAAAATTTTCGCAAGTCTGATACTCGAAACCAATAACTACAAAGGCCTAGGGGAAAAACACACATATCTTTGTAATTGGGAGAGTGTCCAGTTTCAGATGCAACAGGAATTTCTCGAGTTCGTCGTCCCGTTCGCGAGATATGGGAGTTCGAAGTTAAGGAATGGTTGAGAAACCATCCAAATTTTCGCAATTCTGATGCTAGAAACCAATAACTACAATGGCCTAGGGGAAAATACACATACCGTTGTCATCGGGCGAGTTTCTGCTTTCAGATGCAACAGGAATTTCTCGAGTTCGTCAATCCGTTCGCGAGATATGGGAGTTTGAAATTAAGGAATGCTTGAGAAACCATCAAAACTTTCGCCAGTCTGATACTCGAAACCAACAGCTACAAAGGCCTAGGGGAAAAATGCACATACCTTTGAAATCGTGCGAGTTTCCACTTTCAGATGCAACAGGAATTTCTCGAGTGCGTCATTCCGTTCGCGAGATATGGGAGTTCGAAGTTAAGGAATGGTTGAGAAACCATCCAAATTTTCGCAATTCTGATGCTAGAAACCAATAACTACAATGGCCTAGGGGAAAATACACATACCGTTGTAATCGGGCGAGTTTCTGCTTTCAGATGCAACAGGAATTTCTCGAGTTCGTCAATCCGTTCGCGAGATATGGGAGTTTGAAATTAAGGAATGGTTGAGAAACCATCAAAATTTTCGCAAGTCTGATACGCGAAACCAATAACTACCAAGGCCTAGGGGAAAAATACACATACCTTTGTAATCGGGAGGATTTCCACTCTCAGATGCAACAGGAATTTCTCGAGTTCGTCAATCCGTTCGCGAGATATGGGAGTTTCAAGTTAAGGAATGGTTGAGAAACCATCAACATTTTCGCAAGTCTGATACTCGAAACCAATAACTGGAATGGCCTAGGAGAAAAGTACACACAACATTGTAATCGCGCATGTTTCTACTTTCAGATGCAACAGGAATTTCTCGAGTTCATCAATGCGTTCGCGAGAAATGAGAGTTTGAAGTTAAGGAATGGTTGAGAAACCATCAACATTTTCGCAAGTCTGATACTCGAAACCAATAACTGGAATGGCCTAGGAGAAAAGTACACACAACATTGTAATCGCGCATGTTTCTACTTTCAGATGCAACAGGAATTTCTCGAGTTCGTCAATGCGTTCGCGAGAAATGAGAGTTTGAAGTTAAGGAATGGTTGAGAAACTATCAAAATTTTCGCAAGTCTGATACTCGAAACCAATAACTACAATGGCCTAGGGGGAAAATACAGACACCATTCTAATCGGGCGAGTTTCTACTTTCAGATGCAACAGGAATTTCTCGAGCTCGTCAATCCGTTCACGAGATATGGGAGTTTGAAGTTAAGGAATGGTTGAGAAACCATCGAAATTTTCGCAATTCTGATGCTAGAAACGAATAACTGGAACGGCCTAGGGGAAAAGTACCAACACCATTCTATTCGGGCGAGTCTCTACTTTCAGATGCAACAGGAATTTCTCGAGTTCGTCAATCCGTTCGCGAGATATGGGAGTTTGAATTTAAGGAATGCTTGAGAAACCATCAAGATTTTCGCAAGTCTAATACTCGAAACCAATAACTACAAAGGCCTAGGGGAAAAATGCACATACCTTTGTAATCGGGCGAGTTTCCACTTTGAGATGCAACAGGAATTTCTCGAGTTCGTCAATCCGTTCGCGAGATATGGGCGTTTGAAGTTAAGGAATGTTTGGGAAACCCTCAAAATTTTCGCAAGTCTGATACTCGAAACCAATAACTACAAAGGCCTAGCGGAAAAACACACATATCTTTGTAATCGGGCGAGTTTCCACTTTCAGATGCAACAGGAATTTCTCGAGTTCATCATTCCGTTCGCGAGATATGGGAGTTTGATGTTAAGCAATGGTTGAGAAACCATCAAAATTTTCGCAATTCTGATACTCGCAACCAATAACTACAAAGGCCTATGGGAAAAATACACATACCGTTGTAATCGGGCGAGCTTCTACTTTCAGATGCAACAGGAATTTCTCGATTTCGTAAATCCGTTCACGAGATATGGGAGTTTGAAGTTAAGGAATGGTTGAGAAGCCATCGAAATTTTCGCAATTCTGATGCTAGAAACGAATAACTGGAATGGCCTAGGGGAAGAGTACACACACCATTGTAATCGGGCGAGTTTCTACTTTCAGATGCAACAGGAATTGCTCGAGTTCGTCAATTCGTGCGCGAGATATGGGAGTTTGAAGTTAAGGAATGGTTGAGGAACCATCAAAATTTTCGCAAGTCTGATACTCGAAACCAATAACTACAAAGGCCTAGGGGAAAAACACACATATCTTTGTAATCGGGCGAGTTTCTACTTTCAGATGCAACAGGAATTTCTCGAGCTCGTCAATTCGTTCACGAGATATGGGAGTTTGAAGTTAAGGAATGGTTGAGAAACCAACGAAATTTTCGCAATTCTGATGCTAGAAACGAATAACTGGAACGGCCTAGGGGAAAAGTACCCACACCATTCTAATCGGGCGAGTCTCTACTTTCAGATGCAACAGGAATTTCTCGAGTTCGTCAATCCGTTCGCGAGATATGGGAGTTTGAATTTAAGGAATGCTTGAGAAACCATCAAGATTTTCGCAAGTCTAATACTCGAAACCAATAACTACAAAGGCCTAGGGGAAAAATGCACATACCTTTGTAATCGGGCGAGTTTCCACTTTGAGATGCAACAGGAATTTCTCGAGTTCGTCAATCCGTTCGCGAGATATGGGCGTTTGAAGTTAAGGAATGTTTGAGAAACCATCAACATTTTCGCAATTCTGATGCTAGAGACGAATAACTGGAATGGCCTAGGGGAAAAGTACACACACCATTGTCATCGGGCGAGTTTCTACTTTCAGATGCAACAGGAATTTCTCGATTTCGTAAATCCGTTCGCGAGATATGGGAGTTTGGAGTTAAGGAATGGTTGGGAAACCCTCGAAATTTTCGCAAGTCTGATACTCGAAACCAATAACTACAAAGGCCTAGCGGAAAAACACACATATCTTTGTAATCGGGCGAGTTTCCACTTTCAGATGCAACAGGAATTTCTCGAGTTCGTCATTCCGTTCGCGAGATATGGGAGTTTGATGTTAAGCAATGGTTGAGAAACCATCAAAATTTTCGCAATTCTGATACTCGCAAACAATAACTACAAAGGCCTAGCGGAAAAACACACATATCTTTGTAATCGGGCGAGTTTCTACTTTCAGATGCAACAGGAATTTCTCGAGTTCGTCAATCCGTTCACGAGATATGGGAGTTTGAAGTTAAGGAATGGTTGAGAAACCATCAAAATTTTCGCAATTCTGATGCTAGAAACGAACAACTGGAATGGCCTAGGGGAAGAGTACACACACCATTGTAATCGGGCGAGTTTCTACTTTCAGATGCAACAGGAATTGCTCGAGTTCGTCAATTCGTGCGCGAGATATGGGAGTTTGAAGTTAAGGAATGGTTGAGGAACCATCAAAATTTTCGCAAGTCTGATACTCGAAACCAATAACTACAAAGGCCTAGGGGAAAAACACACATATCTTTGTAATCGGGCGAGTTTCTACTTTCAGATGCAACAGGAATTTCTCGAGCTCGTCAATCCGTTCACGAGATGTGGGAGTTTGAAGTTAAGGAATGGTTGAGAAACCATCAAAATTTTCGCAATTCTTATGCTAGAAACGAACAACTGGAATGGCCTAGGGGAAGAGTACACACACCATTGTAATCGGGCGAGTTTCTACTTTCAGATGCAACAGGAATTTCTCGAGTTCGTCAATCCGTTCGCGGGATATGGGAGTTTGAAGTTAAGGAATGGTTGAGAAACCTTCAAAATTTTCGCTGCTCTAATACTCAAAATCAATAACTGGAATGGCCTAGGTCAAAAATACACGTACCTTTGTAATCGGGCGTGTTTCTGCTTTCAGATGCAATAGGAAATTCTCGAGTTCGTCATTCCGTTCGCGAGATATGGGAGTTTGAAATTAAGGAATGGTTGCGAAACCATCAAAATTTTCACAAGTCTGATACTCGAAACCAATAACTACAAAGGCCTAGGGGAAAAACACACATATCTTTGTAATCGGGCGAGTTTCTACTTTCAGTTGCAACAGGAATTTCTCAAGTTCGTCAATCCGTTCGCGAGATATGGGAGTTTGATCTTAAGGAATGCTTAAGAAACCATCAAAATTTTCGAAAGTTTGATACTCGAAACCAATAACTACAAAGGCCTAGGGTAAAATGCACACTCCTTTGTAATCGGGCGAGTTTCCACTTTCAGATGCAACAGGAATTTCTCGAGTTCGTCAATCCGTTCGCGAGATATGGGAGTTTGAAGTAAAGGAATGGTTGAGAAACCATCAACATTTTCGCAATTCTGATGCTAGAAAGGAATAACTGGAATGGCCTAGGGGAAAAGTACACACACCATTCTAATCGGGCGAGTCTCTACTTTCAGATGCAACAGGAATTTCTCGAGTTCGTCAATCCGTTCGCGAGGTATGGGAGTTTGAAGTTAAGGAATGCTTGAGAAACCATCAAAATTTTCGCAAGTCTGATACTCGAAACCAATAACTACAAAGGCCTAGGGGAAAAACACACATATCTTTGTAATCGGGCGAGTTTCTACTTTCAGATGCAACAGGAATTTCTCGATTTCGTAAATCCGTTCGCGAGATATGGGAGTTTGGAGTTAAGGAATGCTTGAGAAACCATCAAAATTTTCGCAAGTCTGATACTCGATACCAATAACTACAAAGGCCTAGGGGAAAACCACACATATCTTTGTAATCGGGCGAGTTTCTACTTTCAGTTGCAACAGGAATTTCTCAAGTTCGTCAATCCGTTCGCGAGATATGGGAGTTTGATCTTAAGGAATGCTTAAGAAACCATCAAAATTTTCGAAAGTTTGATACTCGAAACCAATAACTACAAAGGCCTAGGGTAAAATGCACACACCTTTGTAATCGGGCGAGTTTCCACTTTCAGATGCAACAGGAATTTCTCGAGTTCGTCAATCCGTTCGCGAGATATGGGAGTTTGAAGTTAAGGAATGGTTGAGAAACCATCAACATTTTCGCAATTCTGATGCTAGAAACGAATAACTGGAATGGCCCAGGGGAAAAGTACACACACCATTCTAATCGGGCGAGTCTCTACTTTCAGATGCAACAGGAATTTCTCGAGTTCGTCAATCCGTTCGCGAGATATGGGAGTTTGAAGTTAAGGAATGCTTGAGAAACCATCAAAATTTTCGCAAGTCTGATACTCTAAACCAATAACTACAATGGCCTAGGGGAAAAACACACATATCTTTGTAATCGGGCGAGTTTCTACTTTCAGTTGCAACAGGAATTTCTCAAGTTCGTCAATCCGTTCGCGAGATATGGGAGTTTGATCTTAAGGAATGCTTGAGAATCCATCACAATTTTCGCAATTCTGAGGCTAGAAACGAATATCTGGAATGGCCTAGGGGAAAAGTACACGCACCATTCTAATCGGGCGAGTCTCTACTTTCAGATGCATCAGGAATTTCTCGAGTTCGTCAATCCGTTCGCGAGATGTGGGAGCTTGAAGTTAAGGAATGGTTGGGAAGCCCTCAAAATTTTCGCAAGTCTGATACTCGAAACCAATAACCACAAAGGCCTAGGGGAAAAACACACATATCTTTGTAATCGGGCGAGTTTCTACTTTCAGTTGCAACAGGAATTTCTCAAGTTCGTCAATCCGTTCGCGAGATATGGGAGTTTGATCTTAAGGAATGCTTAAGAAACCATCAAAATTTTCGAAAGTTTGATACTCGAAACCAATAACTACAAAGGCCTAGGGTAAAATGCACACACCTTTGTAATCGGGCGAGTTTCCACTTTCAGATGCAACAGGAATTTCTCGAGTTCGTCAATCCGTTCGCGAGATATGGGAGTTTGAAGTTAAGGAATGGTTGAGAAACCATCAACATTTTCGCAATTCTGATGCTAGAAACGAATAACTGGAATGGCCCAGGGGAAAAGTACACACACCATTCTAATCGGGCGAGTCTCTACTTTCAGATGCAACAGGAATTTCTCGAGTTCGTCAATCCGTTCGCGAGATATGGGAGTTTGAAGTTAAGGAATGCTTGAGAAACCATCAAAATTTTCGCAAGTCTGATACTCTAAACCAATAACTACAATGGCCTAGGGGAAAAACACACATATCTTTGTAATCGGGCGAGTTTCTACTTTCAGTTGCAACAGGAATTTCTCAAGTTCGTCAATCCGTTCGCGAGATATGGGAGTTTGATCTTAAGGAATGCTTGAGAATCCATCACAATTTTCGCAATTCTGAGGCTAGAAACGAATATCTGGAATGGCCTAGGGGAAAAGTACACGCACCATTCTAATCGGGCGAGTCTCTACTTTCAGATGCATCAGGAATTTCTCGACTTCGTCAATCCGTTCGCGAGATGTGGGAGCTTGAAGTTAAGGAATGGTTGGGAAGCCCTCAAAATTTTCGCAAGTCTGATACTCGAAACCAATAACCACAAAGGCCTAGGGGAAAAACACACATATCTTTGTAATCGGGCGAGTTTCTACTTTCAGATGCAACAGGAATTTCTCGAGTTCGTCAATCCGTTCGCGAGATATGGGAGTTTGAAGTTAAGGAATGCTTGAGAAACCATCAAAATTTTCGAAAGTTTGATACTCGAAACCAATAACTACAAAGGCCTAGGGGAAAATGCACATACCTTTGTAATCGGGCGAGTTTCTACTTTCAGATGCAGCAGGAATTTCTCGAGTTCGTCAATCCGTTCGCGAGATATGGGAGTTTGAAGTTAAGGAATGCTTGAGAAACCATCAAGATTTTCGCAAGTCTAATACTCGAAACCAATAACTACAAAGGCCTAGGGGAAAAATGCACATACCTTTGTAATCGGGCGAGTTTCCACTTTGAGATGCAACAGGAATTTCTCGAGTTCGTCAATCTGTTCGCGAGATATGGGAGTTTGAAATTAAGGAATGTTTGAGAAACCATCAACATTTTCGCGATTCTGATTCTAGAAACGAATAACTGGAATGGCCTAGGGGAAAAATGCACATACCTTTGTAATCGGGCGAGTTTCCAGTTTCAGATGCAACAGGAATTTCTCGAGTTCGTCATCCCGTTCGCGAGATATGGGAGTTCGAAGTTAAGGAATGGTTGAGAAACCATCAAAATTTTCGAAAGTCTGATACTCGAAACCAATAACTACAAAGGCCTAGGGGAAAAACACACAAATCTTTGTAATCGGGCGAGTTCCTGCTGTCAGATGCAACAGGAATTTCTCGAGCTCGTCAATCCGTTCGCGAGATATGGGAGTTTGAAGTTGAGGAATGGTTGAGAAACCTTCAAAATTTTCGCTGGTCTGATACTCGTAACCAATAACTACAAAGGCCTAGGGGAAAAACACACATATCTTTGTAATCGGGCGAGTTTCTACTTTCAGATGCAACAGGAATTTCTCGATTTCGTCAATCCGTTCGCGAGATATGGGAGTTTGAAGTTAAGGAATGCTTGAGAAACCATCAAGATTATCGCAATTCTGATGCTGGAAACCAATAACTACAAAGGCCTAGGGGAAGAACAAACATATCATTGTAATCGGGCGAGTTTCTACTTTCAGATGCAACAGGAATTTCTCGATTTCGTATATCCGTTCGCGAGATATGGGAGTTTGGAGTTAAGGAATGGTTGGAAAACCCTCAAAATTTTCGCAAGTCTGATACTCGAAACCAATAACTACAAAGGCCTAGCGGAAAAACACACATATCTTTGTAATCGGGCGAGTTTCCACTTTCAGATGCAACAGGAATTTCTCGAGTTCGTCAATCCGTTCGCGAGATATGGGAGTTTGATCTTAAGGAATGCTTAAGAAACCATCAAAATTTTCGAAAGTTTGATACTCGAAACCAATAACTACAAAGGCCTAGGGTAAAATGCACACACCTTTGTAATCGGGCGAGTTTCCACTTTCAGATGCAACAGGAATTTCTCGAGTTCGTCAATCCGTTCGCGAGATATGGGAGTTTGAAGTTAAGGAATGGTTGAGAAACCATCAACATTTTCGCAATTCTGATGCTAGAAACGAATAACTGGAATGGCCCAGGGGAAAAGTACACACACCATTCTAATCGGGCGAGTCTCTACTTTCAGATGCAACAGGAATTTCTCGAGTTCGTCAATCCGTTCGCGAGATATGGGAGTTTGAAGTTAAGGAATGCTTGAGAAACCATCAAAATTTTCGCAAGTCTGATACTCTAAACCAATAACTACAATGGCCTAGGGGAAAAACACACATATCTTTGTAATCGGGCGAGTTTCTACTTTCAGTTGCAACAGGAATTTCTCAAGTTCGTCAATCCGTTCGCGAGATATGGGAGTTTGATCTTAAGGAATGCTTGAGAATCCATCACAATTTTCGCAATTCTGAGGCTAGAAACGAATATCTGGAATGGCCTAGGGGAAAAGTACACGCACCATTCTAATCGGGCGAGTCTCTACTTTCAGATGCATCAGGAATTTCTCGAGTTCGTCAATCCGTTCGCGAGATGTGGGAGCTTGAAGTTAAGGAATGGTTGGGAAGCCCTCAAAATTTTCGCAAGTCTGATACTCGAAACCAATAACCACAAAGGCCTAGGGGAAAAACACACATATCTTTGTAATCGGGCGAGTTTCTACTTTCAGTTGCAACAGGAATTTCTCAAGTTCGTCAATCCGTTCGCGAGATATGGGAGTTTGATCTTAAGGAATGCTTAAGAAACCATCAAAATTTTCGAAAGTTTGATACTCGAAACCAATAACTACAAAGGCCTAGGGTAAAATGCACACACCTTTGTAATCGGGCGAGTTTCCACTTTCAGATGCAACAGGAATTTCTCGAGTTCGTCAATCCGTTCGCGAGATATGGGAGTTTGAAGTTAAGGAATGCTTGAGAAACCATCAAAATTTTCGCAAGTCTGATACTCTAAACCAATAACTACAATGGCCTAGGGGAAAAACACACATATCTTTGTAATCGGGCGAGTTTCTACTTTCAGTTGCAACAGGAATTTCTCAAGTTCGTCAATCCGTTCGCGAGATATGGGAGTTTGATCTTAAGGAATGCTTGAGAATCCATCACAATTTTCGCAATTCTGAGGCTAGAAACGAATATCTGGAATGGCCTAGGGGAAAAGTACACGCACCATTCTAATCGGGCGAGTCTCTACTTTCAGATGCATCAGGAATTTCTCGAGTTCGTCAATCCGTTCGCGAGATGTGGGAGCTTGAAGTTAAGGAATGGTTGGGAAGCCCTCAAAATTTTCGCAAGTCTGATACTCGAAACCAATAACCACAAAGGCCTAGGGGAAAAACACACATATCTTTGTAATCGGGCGAGTTTCTACTTTCAGTTGCAACAGGAATTTCTCAAGTTCGTCAATCCGTTCGCGAGATATGGGAGTTTGATCTTAAGGAATGCTTAAGAAACCATCAAAATTTTCGAAAGTTTGATACTCGAAACCAATAACTACAAAGGCCTAGGGTAAAATGCACACACCTTTGTAATCGGGCGAGTTTCCACTTTCAGATGCAACAGGAATTTCTCGAGTTCGTCAATCCGTTCGCGAGATATGGGAGTTTGAAGTTAAGGAATGGTTGAGAAACCATCAACATTTTCGCAATTCTGATGCTAGAAACGAATAACTGGAATGGCCCAGGGGAAAAGTACACACACCATTCTAATCGGGCGAGTCTCTACTTTCAGATGCAACAGGAATTTCTCGAGTTCGTCAATCCGTTCGCGAGATATGGGAGTTTGAAGTTAAGGAATGCTTGAGAAACCATCAAAATTTTCGCAAGTCTGATACTCTAAACCAATAACTACAATGGCCTAGGGGAAAAACACACATATCTTTGTAATCGGGCGAGTTTCTACTTTCAGTTGCAACAGGAATTTCTCAAGTTCGTCAATCCGTTCGCGAGATATGGGAGTTTGATCTTAAGGAATGCTTGAGAATCCATCACAATTTTCGCAATTCTGAGGCTAGAAACGAATATCTGGAATGGCCTAGGGGAAAAGTACACGCACCATTCTAATCGGGCGAGTCTCTACTTTCAGATGCATCAGGAATTTCTCGACTTCGTCAATCCGTTCGCGAGATGTGGGAGCTTGAAGTTAAGGAATGGTTGGGAAGCCCTCAAAATTTTCGCAAGTCTGATACTCGAAACCAATAACCACAAAGGCCTAGGGGAAAAACACACATATCTTTGTAATCGGGCGAGTTTCTACTTTCAGATGCAACAGGAATTTCTCGAGTTCGTCAATCCGTTCGCGAGATATGGGAGTTTGAAGTTAAGGAATGCTTGAGAAACCATCAAAATTTTCGAAAGTTTGATACTCGAAACCAATAACTACAAAGGCCTAGGGGAAAATGCACATACCTTTGTAATCGGGCGAGTTTCTACTTTCAGATGCAGCAGGAATTTCTCGAGTTCGTCAATCCGTTCGCGAGATATGGGAGTTTGAAGTTAAGGAATGCTTGAGAAACCATCAAGATTTTCGCAAGTCTAATACTCGAAACCAATAACTACAAAGGCCTAGGGGAAAAATGCACATACCTTTGTAATCGGGCGAGTTTCCACTTTGAGATGCAACAGGAATTTCTCGAGTTCGTCAATCTGTTCGCGAGATATGGGAGTTTGAAATTAAGGAATGTTTGAGAAACCATCAACATTTTCGCGATTCTGATTCTAGAAACGAATAACTGGAATGGCCTAGGGGAAAAATGCACATACCTTTGTAATCGGGCGAGTTTCCAGTTTCAGATGCAACAGGAATTTCTCGAGTTCGTCATCCCGTTCGCGAGATATGGGAGTTCGAAGTTAAGGAATGGTTGAGAAACCATCAAAATTTTCGCAAGTCTGATACTCGAAACCAATAACTACACAGGCCTAGGGGAAAAACACACATACCTTTGTAATCGGGCGAGTTTCTACTTTCAGATGCAACAGGAATTTCTCGAGTTCGTCAATCCGTTCACGAGATATGGGAGTTTGAAGTTAAGGATGGTTGAGAAACCATCAAAATTTTCGAAAGTTTGATACTCGAAACCAATAACTACAAAGGCCTAGGGGAAAATGCACACACCATTCTAATCGGGCGAGTCTCTACTTTCAGATGCAACAGGAATTTCTCGAGTTCGTCAATGCGTTCGCGAGATATGGGAGTTTGAAGTTAAGGAATGCTTGAGAAACCATCAAAATTTTCGAAAGTCTGATACTCGAAACCAATAACTACAAAGGCCTAGGGGAAAAACACACAAATCTTTGTAATCGGGCGAGTTCCTGCTGTCAGATGCAACAGGAATTTCTCGAGCTCGTCAATCCGTTCGCGAGATATGGGAGTTTGAAGTTGAGGAATGGTTGAGAAACCTTCAAAATTTTCGCTGGTCTGATACTCGTAACCAATAACTACAAAGGCCTAGGGGAAAAACACACATATCTTTGTAATCGGGCGAGTTTCTACTTTCAGATGCAACAGGAATTTCTCGATTTCGTCAATCCGTTCGCGAGATATGGGAGTTTGAAGTTAAGGAATGCTTGAGAAACCATCAAGATTATCGCAATTCTGATGCTGGAAACCAATAACTACAAAGGCCTAGGGGAAGAACAAACATATCATTGTAATCGGGCGAGTTTCTACTTTCAGATGCAACAGGAATTTCTCGATTTCGTATATCCGTTCGCGAGATATGGGAGTTTGGAGTTAAGGAATGGTTGGAAAACCCTCAAAATTTTCGCAAGTCTGATACTCGAAACCAATAACTACAAAGGCCTAGCGGAAAAACACACATATCTTTGTAATCGGGCGAGTTTCCACTTTCAGATGCAACAGGAATTTCTCGAGTTCGTCAATCCGTTCGCGAGATATGGGAGTTTGATCTTAAGGAATGCTTAAGAAACCATCAAAATTTTCGAAAGTTTGATACTCGAAACCAATAACTACAAAAGCCTAGGGTAAAATGCACACACCTTTGTAATCGGGCGAGTTTCCACTTTCAGATGCAACAGGAATTTCTCGAGTTCGTCAATCCGTTCGCGAGATATGGGAGTTTGAAGTTAAGGAATGGTTGAGAAACCATCAACATTTTCGCAATTCTGATGCTAGAAACGAATAACTGGAATGGCCTAGGGGAAAAGTACACACACCATTCTAATCGGGCGAGTCTCTACTTTCAGATGCAACAGGAATTTCTCGAGTTCGTCAATCCGTTCGCGAGATATGGGAGTTTGAAGTTAAGGAATGGTTGAGGAACCATCAAAATTTCCGCAAGTCTGATACTCGAAACCAATAACTGGAATGGCCTAGGGGAAAAGTACACACACCATTGTAATCGTGCGAGTTTCTACTTTCAGATGCAACAGGAATTTCTCGAGTTCGCCAATTCGTTCGCGAGGTATGGGAGTTTGAAGTTAAGGAATGGTTGAGGAACCATAAATATTTTCACAAGTCTGATACGCGAAACCAATAACTACAAAGTCCTAGGGGAAAAATACACATACCTTTGTAATCGGGCGAGTTTCTGCTTTCAGATGCAACAGAAATTTCTCGAGTTCGTCAATCCGTTCGCGAGATATGGGAGTTTGATGTTAAGGAATGGTTGAGAAACCATCTAAATTTTCGCAATTCTGATACTCGCAACCAATAACTACAAAGGCCTATGGGAAAAATACACATACCGTTGTAATCGGGCGAGCTTCGACTTTCAGATGCAACAGGAATTTCTCGATTTCGTAAATCCGTTCACGAGATATGGGAGTTTGAAGTTAAGGAATGGTTGAGAAGCCATCGAAATTTTCGCAATTCTGATGCTAGAAACGTATAACTGGAATGGCCTAGGGGAAAAGTACACACACCATTCTAATCGGGCGAGTCTCTACTTTCAGATGCAACAGGAATTTCTCGAGTTCGTCAATGCGTTCGCGAGATATGGGAGTTTGAAGTTAAGGAATGCTTGAGAAACCATCAAAATTTTCGAAAGTCTGATACTCGAAACCAATCACTACAAAGGCCTAGGGGAAAAACACACATATCTTTGTAATCGGGCGAGTTTCTACTTTCAGATGCAACAGGAATTTCTCGAGTTCGTCAATCCGTTCGCGAGATATGGGAGTTTGAATTTAAGGAATGCTTGAGAAACCATCAAGATTTTCGCAAGTCTAATACTCGAAACCAATAACTACAAAGGCCTAGGGGAAAAATGCACATACCTTTGTAATCGGGCGAGTTTCCACTTTGAGATGCAACAGGAATTTCTCGAGTTCGTCAATCCGTTCGCGAGATATGGGCGTTTGAAGTTAAGGAATGTTTGGGAAACCCTCAAAATTTTCGCAAGTCTGATACTCGAAACCAATAACTACAAAGGCCTAGCGGAAAAACACACATATCTTTGTAATCGGGCGAGTTTCCACTTTCAGATGCAACAGGAATTTCTCGAGTTCGTCATTCCGTTCGCGAGATATGGGAGTTTGATGTTAAGCAATGGTTGAGAAACCATCAAAATTTTCGCAATTCTGATACTCGCAACCAATAACTACAAAGGCCTATGGGAAAAATACACATACCGTTGTAATCGGGCGAGCTTCTACTTTCAGATGCAACAGGAATTTCTCGATTTCGTAAATCCGTTCACGAGATATGGGAGTTTGAAGTTAAGGAATGGTTGAGAAGCCATCGAAATTTTCGCAATTCTGATGCTAGAAACGAATAACTGGAATGGCCTAGGGGAAGAGTACACACACCATTGTAATCGGGCGAGTTTCTACTTTCAGATGCAACAGGAATTGCTCGAGTTCGTCAATTCGTGCGCGAGATATGGGAGTTTGAAGTTAAGGAATGGTTGAGGAACCATCAAAATTTTCGCAAGTCTGATACTCGAAACCAATAACTACAAAGGCCTAGGGGAAAAACACACATATCTTTGTAATCGGGCGAGTTTCTACTTTCAGATGCAACAGGAATTTCTCGAGCTCGTCAATTCGTTCACGAGATATGGGAGTTTGAAGTTAAGGAATGGTTGAGAAACCAACGAAATTTTCGCAATTCTGATGCTAGAAACGAATAACTGGAACGGCCTAGGGGAAAAGTACCCACACCATTCTAATCGGGCGAGTCTCTACTTTCAGATGCAACAGGAATTTCTCGAGTTCGTCAATCCGTTCGCGAGATATGGGAGTTTGAATTTAAGGAATGCTTGAGAAACCATCAAGATTTTCGCAAGTCTAATACTCGAAACCAATAACTACAAAGGCCTAGGGGAAAAATGCACATACCTTTGTAATCGGGCGAGTTTCCACTTTGAGATGCAACAGGAATTTCTCGAGTTCGTCAATCCGTTCGCGAGATATGGGCGTTTGAAGTTAAGGAATGTTTGAGAAACCATCAACATTTTCGCAATTCTGATGCTAGAGACGAATAACTGGAATGGCCTAGGGGAAAAGTACACGCACCATTGTCATCGGGCGAGTTTCTACTTTCAGATGCAACAGGAATTTCTCGATTTCGTAAATCCGTTCGCGAGATATGGGAGTTTGGAGTTAAGGAATGGTTGGGAAACCCTCGAAATTTTCGCAAGTCTGATACTCGAAACCAATAACTACAAAGGCCTAGCGGAAAAACACACATATCTTTGTAATCGGGCGAGTTTCCACTTTCAGATGCAACAGGAATTTCTCGAGTTCGTCATTCCGTTCGCGAGATATGGGAGTTTGATGTTAAGCAATGGTTGAGAAACCATCAAAATTTTCGCAATTCTGATACTCGCAAACAATAACTACAAAGGCCTAGCGGAAAAACACACATATCTTTGTAATCGGGCGAGTTTCTACTTTCAGATGCAACAGGAATTTCTCGAGTTCGGCAATCCGTTCACGAGATATGGGAGTTTGAAGTTAAGGAATGGTTGAGAAACCATCAAAATTTTCGCAATTCTGATGCTAGAAACGAACAACTGGAATGGCCTAGGGGAAGAGTACACACACCATTGTAATCGGGCGAGTTTCTACTTTCAGATGCAACAGGAATTGCTCGAGTTCGTCAATTCGTGCGCGAGATATGGGAGTTTGAAGTTAAGGAATGGTTGAGGAACCATCAAAATTTTCGCAAGTCTGATACTCGAAACCAATAACTACAAAGGCCTAGGGGAAAAACACACATATCTTTGTAATCGGGCGAGTTTCTACTTTCAGATGCAACAGGAATTTCTCGAGCTCGTCAATCCGTTCACGAGATATGGGAGTTTGAAGTTAAGGAATGGTTGAGAAACCATCAAAATTTTCGCAATTCTTATGCTAGAAACGAACAACTGGAATGGCCTAGGGGAAAAACACACATATCTTTGTAATCGGGCGAGTTTCTACTTTCAGTTGCAACAGGAATTTCTCAAGTTCGTCAATCCGTTCGCGAGATATGGGAGTTTGATCTTAAGGAATGCTTAAGAAACCATCAAAATTTTCGAAAGTTTGATACTCGAAACCAATAACTACAAAGGCCTAGGGTAAAATGCACACTCCTTTGTAATCGGGCGAGTTTCCACTTTCAGATGCAACAGGAATTTCTCGAGTTCGTCAATCCGTTCGCGAGATATGGGAGTTTGAAGTAAAGGAATGGTTGAGAAACCATCAACATTTTCGCAATTCTGATGCTAGAAAGGAATAACTGGAATGGCCTAGGGGAAAAGTACACACACCATTCTAATCGGGCGAGTCTCTACTTTCAGATGCAACAGGAATTTCTCGAGTTCGTCAATCCGTTCGCGAGGTATGGGAGTTTGAAGTTAAGGAATGCTTGGGAAACCATCAAAATTTTCGCAAGTCTGATACTCGAGACCAATAACTACAAAGGCCTAGGGGAAAAACACACATATCTTTGTAATCGGGCGAGTTTCTACTTTCAGATGCAACAGGAATTTCTCGATTTCGTAAATCCGTTCGCGAGATATGGGAGTTTGGAGTTAAGGAATGCTTGAGAAACCATCAAAATTTTCGAAAGTTTGATACTCGAAACCAATAACTACAAAGGCCTAGGGGAAAATGCACATACCTTTGTAATCGGGCGAGTTTCCACTTTCAGATGCAACAGGAATTTCTCGAGTTCGTCAATCCGTTCGCGAGATATGGGAGTTTGAAGTTAAGGAATGCTTGAGAAACCATCAAAATTTTCGCAAGTCTGATACTCGATACCAATAACTACAAAGGCCTAGGGGAAAAACACACATATCTTTGTAATCGGGCGAGTTTCTACTTTCAGTTGCAACAGGAATTTCTCAAGTCCGTCAATCCGTTCGCGAGATATGGGAGTTTGATCTTAAGGAATGCTTGAGAATCCATCACAATTTTCGCAATTCTGAGGCTAGAAACGAATATCTGGAATGGCCTAGGGGAAAAGTACACGCACCATTCTAATCGGGCGAGTCTCTACTTTCAGATGCATCAGGAATTTCTCGAGTTCGTCAATCCGTTCGCGAGATGTGGGAGCTTGAAGTTAAGGAATGGTTGGGAAGCCCTCAAAATTTTCGCAAGTCTGATACTCGAAACCAATAACCACAAAGGCCTAGGGGAAAAACACACATATCTTTGTAATCGGGCGAGTTTCTACTTTCAGTTGCAACAGGAATTTCTCAAGTTCGTCAATCCGTTCGCGAGATATGGGAGTTTGATCTTAAGGAATGCTTGAGAATCCATCACAATTTTCGCAATTCTGAGGCTAGAAACGAATATCTGGAATGGCCTAGGGGAAAAGTACACGCACCATTCTAATCGGGCGAGTCTCTACTTTCAGATGCATCAGGAATTTCTCGACTTCGTCAATCCGTTCGCGAGATGTGGGAGCTTGAAGTTAAGGAATGGTTGGGAAGCCCTCAAAATTTTCGCAAGTCTGATACTCGAAACCAATAACCACAAAGGCCTAGGGGAAAAACACACATATCTTTGTAATCGGGCGAGTTTCTACTTTCAGATGCAACAGGAATTTCTCGAGTTCGTCAATCCGTTCGCGAGATATGGGAGTTTGAAGTTAAGGAATGCTTGAGAAACCATCAAAATTTTCGAAAGTTTGATACTCGAAACCAATAACTACAAAGGCCTAGGGGAAAATGCACATACCTTTGTAATCGGGCGAGTTTCTACTTTCAGATGCAGCAGGAATTTCTCGAGTTCGTCAATCCGTTCGCGAGATATGGGAGTTTGAAGTTAAGGAATGCTTGAGAAACCATCAAGATTTTCGCAAGTCTAATACTCGAAACCAATAACTACAAAGGCCTAGGGGAAAAATGCACATACCGTTGTAATCGGGCGGGTTTCCACTTTGAGATGCAACAGGAATTTCTCGAGTTCGTCAATCTGTTCGCGAGATATGGGAGTTTGAAATTAAGGAATGTTTGAGAAACCATCAACATTTTCGCGATTCTGATTCTAGAAACGAATAACTGGAATGGCCTAGGGGAAAAATGCACATACCTTTGTAATCGGGCGAGTTTCCAGTTTCAGATGCAACAGGAATTTCTCGAGTTCGTCATCCCGTTCGCGAGATATGGGAGTTCGAAGTTAAGGAATGGTTGAGAAACCATCAAAATTTTCGCAAGTCTGATACTCGAAACCAATAACCACACAGGCCTAGGGGAAAAACACACATACCTTTGTAATCGGGCGAGTTTCTACTTTCAGATGCAACAGGAATTTCTCGAGTTCGTCAATCCGTTCACGAGATATGGGAGTTTGAAGTTAAGGATGGTTGAGAAACCATCAAAATTTTCGAAAGTTTGATACTCGAAACCAATAACTACAAAGGCCTAGGGGAAAATGCACACACCATTCTAATCGGGCGAGTCTCTACTTTCAGATGCAACAGGAATTTCTCGAATTCGTCAATGCGTTCGCGAGATATGGGAGTTTGAAGTTAAGGAATGCTTGAGAAACCATCAAAATTTTCGAAAGTCTGATACTCGAAACCAATAACTACAAAGGCCTAGGGGAAAAACACACAAATCTTTGTAATCGGGCGAGTTCCTGCTGTCAGATGCAACAGGAATTTCTCGAGCTCGTCAATCCGTTCGCGAGATATGGGAGTTTGAAGTTGAGGAATGGTTGAGAAACCTTCAAAATTTTCGCTGGTCTGATACTCGAAACCAATAACTACAAAGGCCTAGGGGAAAAACACACATATCTTTGTAATCGGGCGAGTTTCTACTTTCAGATGCAACAGGAATTTCTCGATTTCGTCAATCCGTTCGCGAGATATGGGAGTTTGAAGTTAAGGAATGCTTGAGAAACCATCAAGATTATCGCAATTCTGATGCTGGAAACCAATAACTACAAAGGCCTAGGGGAAGAACAAACATATCATTGTAATCGGGCGAGTTTCTACTTTCAGATGCAACAGGAATTTCTCGATTTCGTATATCCGTTCGCGAGATATGGGAGTTTGGAGTTAAGGAATGGTTGGAAAACCCTCAAAATTTTCGCAAGTCTGATACTCGAAACCAATAACTACAAAGGCCTAGCGGAAAAACACACATATCTTTGTAATCGGGCGAGTTTCCACTTTCAGATGCAACAGGAATTTCTCGAGTTCGTCAATCCGTTCGCGAGATATGGGAGTTTGATCTTAAGGAATGCTTAAGAAACCATCAAAATTTTCGAAAGTTTAATACTCGAAACCAATAACTACAAAAGCCTAGGGTAAAATGCACACACCTTTGTAATCGGGCGAGTTTCCACTTTCAGATGCAACAGGAATTTCTCGAGTTCGTCAATCCGTTCGCGAGATATGGGAGTTTGAAGTTAAGGAATGGTTGAGAAACCATCAACATTTTCGCAATTCTGATGCTAGAAACGAATAACTGGAATGGCCTAGGGGAAAAGTACACACACCATTCTAATCGGGCGAGTCTCTACTTTCAGATGCAACAGGAATTTCTCGAGTTCGTCAATCCGTTCGCGAGATATGGGAGTTTGAAGTTAAGGAATGGTTGAGGAACCATCAAAATTTCCGCAAGTCTGATACTCGAAACCAATAACTGGAATGGCCTAGGGGAAAAGTACACACACCATTGTAATCGTGCGAGTTTCTACTTTCAGATGCAACAGGAATTTCTCGAGTTCGCCAATTCGTTCGCGAGGTATGGGAGTTTGAAGTTAAGGAATGGTTGAGGAACCATAAATATTTTCACAAGTCTGATACGCGAAACCAATAACTACAAAGTCCTAGGGGAAAAATACACATACCTTTGTAATCGGGCGAGTTTCTGCTTTCAGATGCAACAGAAATTTCTCGAGTTCGTCAATCCGTTCGCGAGATATGGGAGTTTGATGTTAAGGAATGGTTGAGAAACCATCTAAATTTTCGCAATTCTGATACTCGCAACCAATAACTACAAAGGCCTATGGGAAAAATACACATACCGTTGTAATCGGGCGAGCTTCGACTTTCAGATGCAACAGGAATTTCTCGATTTCGTAAATCCGTTCACGAGATATGGGAGTTTGAAGTTAAGGAATGGTTGAGAAGCCATCGAAATTTTCGCAATTCTGATGCTAGAAACGTATAACTGGAATGGCCTAGGGGAAAAGTACACACACCATTCTAATCGGGCGAGTCTCTACTTTCAGATGCAACAGGAATTTCTCGAGTTCGTCAATGCGTTCGCGAGATATGGGAGTTTGAAGTTAAGGAATGCTTGAGAAACCATCAAAATTTTCGAAAGTCTGATACTCGAAACCAATCACTACAAAGGCCTAGGGGAAAAACACACATATCTTTGTAATCGGGCGAGTTTCTACTTTCAGATGCAACAGGAATTTCTCGAGTTCGTCAATCCGTTCGCGAGATATGGGAGTTTGAATTTAAGGAATGCTTGAGAAACCATCAAGATTTTCGCAAGTCTAATACTCGAAACCAATAACTACAAAGGCCTAGGGGAAAAATGCACATACCTTTGTAATCGGGCGAGTTTCCACTTTGAGATGCAACAGGAATTTCTCGAGTTCGTCAATCCGTTCGCGAGATATGGGCGTTTGAAGTTAAGGAATGTTTGGGAAACCCTCAAAATTTTCGCAAGTCTGATACTCGAAACCAATAACTACAAAGGCCTAGCGGAAAAACACACATATCTTTGTAATCGGGCGAGTTTCCACTTTCAGATGCAACAGGAATTTCTCGAGTTCGTCATTCCGTTCGCGAGATATGGGAGTTTGATGTTAAGCAATGGTTGAGAAACCATCAAAATTTTCGCAATTCTGATACTCGCAACCAATAACTACAAAGGCCTATGGGAAAAATACACATACCGTTGTAATCGGGCGAGCTTCTACTTTCAGATGCAACAGGAATTTCTCGATTTCGTAAATCCGTTCACGAGATATGGGAGTTTGAAGTTAAGGAATGGTTGAGAAGCCATCGAAATTTTCGCAATTCTGATGCTAGAAACGAATAACTGGAATGGCCTAGGGGAAGAGTACACACACCATTGTAATCGGGCGAGTTTCTACTTTCAGATGCAACAGGAATTGCTCGAGTTCGTCAATTCGTGCGCGAGATATGGGAGTTTGAAGTTAAGGAATGGTTGAGGAACCATCAAAATTTTCGCAAGTCTGATACTCGAAACCAATAACTACAAAGGCCTAGGGGAAAAACACACATATCTTTGTAATCGGGCGAGTTTCTACTTTCAGATGCAACAGGAATTTCTCGAGCTCGTCAATTCGTTCACGAGATATGGGAGTTTGAAGTTAAGGAATGGTTGAGAAACCAACGAAATTTTCGCAATTCTGATGCTAGAAACGAATAACTGGAACGGCCTAGGGGAAAAGTACCCACACCATTCTAATCGGGCGAGTCTCTACTTTCAGATGCAACAGGAATTTCTCGAGTTCGTCAATCCGTTCGCGAGATATGGGAGTTTGAATTTAAGGAATGCTTGAGAAACCATCAAGATTTTCGCAAGTCTAATACTCGAAACCAATAACTACAAAGGCCTAGGGGAAAAATGCACATACCTTTGTAATCGGGCGAGTTTCCACTTTGAGATGCAACAGGAATTTCTCGAGTTCGTCAATCCGTTCGCGAGATATGGGCGTTTGAAGTTAAGGAATGTTTGAGAAACCATCAACATTTTCGCAATTCTGATGCTAGAGACGAATAACTGGAATGGCCTAGGGGAAAAGTACACGCACCATTGTCATCGGGCGAGTTTCTACTTTCAGATGCAACAGGAATTTCTCGATTTCGTAAATCCGTTCGCGAGATATGGGAGTTTGGAGTTAAGGAATGGTTGGGAAACCCTCGAAATTTTCGCAAGTCTGATACTCGAAACCAATAACTACAAAGGCCTAGCGGAAAAACACACATATCTTTGTAATCGGGCGAGTTTCCACTTTCAGATGCAACAGGAATTTCTCGAGTTCGTCATTCCGTTCGCGAGATATGGGAGTTTGATGTTAAGCAATGGTTGAGAAACCATCAAAATTTTCGCAATTCTGATACTCGCAAACAATAACTACAAAGGCCTAGCGGAAAAACACACATATCTTTGTAATCGGGCGAGTTTCTACTTTCAGATGCAACAGGAATTTCTCGAGTTCGGCAATCCGTTCACGAGATATGGGAGTTTGAAGTTAAGGAATGGTTGAGAAACCATCAAAATTTTCGCAATTCTGATGCTAGAAACGAACAACTGGAATGGCCTAGGGGAAGAGTACACACACCATTGTAATCGGGCGAGTTTCTACTTTCAGATGCAACAGGAATTGCTCGAGTTCGTCAATTCGTGCGCGAGATATGGGAGTTTGAAGTTAAGGAATGGTTGAGGAACCATCAAAATTTTCGCAAGTCTGATACTCGAAACCAATAACTACAAAGGCCTAGGGGAAAAACACACATATCTTTGTAATCGGGCGAGTTTCTACTTTCAGATGCAACAGGAATTTCTCGAGCTCGTCAATCCGTTCACGAGATATGGGAGTTTGAAGTTAAGGAATGGTTGAGAAACCATCAAAATTTTCGCAATTCTTATGCTAGAAACGAACAACTGGAATGGCCTAGGGGAAGAGTACACACACCATTGTAATCGGACGAGTTTCTACTTTCAGATGCAACAGGAATTTCTCGAGTTCGTCAATCCGTTCGCGGGATATGGGAGTTTGAAGTTAAGGAATGGTTGAGAAACCTTCAAAATTTTCGCTGCTCTAATACTCAAAATCAATAACTGGAATGGCCTAGGTCAAAAATACACGTACCTTTGTAATCGGGCGTGTTTCTGCTTTCAGATGCAATAGGAAATTCTCGAGTTCGTCATTCCGTTCGCGAGATATGGGAGTTTGAAATTAAGGAATGGTTGCGAAACCATCAAAATTTTCACAAGTCTGATACTCGAAACCAATAACTACAAAGGCCTAGGGGAAAAACACACATATCTTTGTAATCGGGCGAGTTTCTACTTTCAGTTGCAACAGGAATTTCTCAAGTTCGTCAATCCGTTCGCGAGATATGGGAGTTTGATCTTAAGGAATGCTTAAGAAACCATCAAAATTTTCGAAAGTTTGATACTCGAAACCAATAACTACAAAGGCCTAGGGTAAAATGCACACTCCTTTGTAATCGGGCGAGTTTCCACTTTCAGATGCAACAGGAATTTCTCGAGTTCGTCAATCCGTTCGCGAGATATGGGAGTTTGAAGTAAAGGAATGGTTGAGAAACCATCAACATTTTCGCAATTCTGATGCTAGAAAGGAATAACTGGAATGGCCTAGGGGAAAAGTACACACACCATTCTAATCGGGCGAGTCTCTACTTTCAGATGCAACAGGAATTTCTCGAGTTCGTCAATCCGTTCGCGAGGTATGGGAGTTTGAAGTTAAGGAATGCTTGAGAAACCATCAAAATTTTCGCAAGTCTGATACTCGAGACCAATAACTACAAAGGCCTAGGGGAAAAACACACATATCTTTGTAATCGGGCGAGTTTCTACTTTCAGATGCAACAGGAATTTCTCGATTTCGTAAATCCGTTCGCGAGATATGGGAGTTTGGAGTTAAGGAATGCTTGAGAAACCATCAAAATTTTCGAAAGTTTGATACTCGAAACCAATAACTACAAAGGCCTAGGGGAAAATGCACATACCTTTGTAATCGGGCGAGTTTCCACTTTCAGATGCAACAGGAATTTCTCGAGTTCGTCAATCCGTTCGCGAGATATGGGAGTTTGAAATTAAGGAATGCTTGAGAAACCATCAAAATTTTCGCAAGTCTGATACTCGATACCAATAACTACAAAGGCCTAGGGGAAAAACACACATATCTTTGTAATCGGGCGAGTTTCTACTTTCAGTTGCAACAGGAATTTCTCAAGTTCGTCAATCCGTTCGCGAGATATGGGAGTTTGATCTTAAGGAATGCTTGAGAATCCATCACAATTTTCGCAATTCTGAGGCTAGAAACGAATATCTGGAATGGCCTAGGGGAAAAGTACACGCACCATTCTAATCGGGCGAGTCTCTACTTTCAGATGCATCAGGAATTTCTCGAGTTCGTCAATCCGTTCGCGAGATGTGGGAGCTTGAAGTTAAGGAATGGTTGGGAAGCCCTCAAAATTTTCGCAAGTCTGATACTCGAAACCAATAACCACAAAGGCCTAGGGGAAAAACACACATATCTTTGTAATCGGGCGAGTTTCTACTTTCAGTTGCAACAGGAATTTCTCAAGTTCGTCAATCCGTTCGCGAGATATGGGAGTTTGATCTTAAGGAATGCTTGAGAATCCATCACAATTTTCGCAATTCTGAGGCTAGAAACGAATATCTGGAATGGCCTAGGGGAAAAGTACACGCACCATTCTAATCGGGCGAGTCTCTACTTTCAGATGCATCAGGAATTTCTCGACTTCGTCAATCCGTTCGCGAGATGTGGGAGCTTGAAGTTAAGGAATGGTTGGGAAGCCCTCAAAATTTTCGCAAGTCTGATACTCGAAACCAATAACCACAAAGGCCTAGGGGAAAAACACACATATCTTTGTAATCGGGCGAGTTTCTACTTTCAGATGCAACAGGAATTTCTCGAGTTCGTCAATCCGTTCACGAGATATGGGAGTTCGAAGTTAAGGAATGGTTGAGAAACCATCAAGATTTTCGCAAGTCTAATACTCGAAACCAATAACTACAAAGGCCTAGGGGAAAAACGCACATACCTTTGTAATCGGGCGGGTTTCCACTTTGAGATGCAACAGGAATTTCTCGAGTTCGTCAATCTGTTCGCGAGATATGGGAGTTTGAAATTAAGGAATGTTTGAGAAACCATCAACATTTTCGCGATTCTGATTCTAGAAACGAATAACTGGAATGGCCTAGGGGAAAAATGCACATACCTTTGTAATCGGGCGAGTTTCCAGTTTCAGATGCAACAGGAATTTCTCGAGTTCGTCATCCCGTTCGCGAGATATGGGAGTTCGAAGTTAAGGAATGCTTGAGAAACCATCAAGATTATCGCAATTCTGATGCTGGAAACCAATAACTACAAAGGCCTAGGGGAAGAACAAACATATCATTGTAATCGGGCGAGTTTCTACTTTCAGATGCAACAGGAATTTCTCGATTTCGTATATCCGTTCGCGAGATATGGGAGTTTGGAGTTAAGGAATGGTTGGAAAACCCTCAAAATTTTCGCAAGTCTGATACTCGAAACCAATAACTACAAAGGCCTAGCGGAAAAACACACATATCTTTGTAATCGGGCGAGTTTCCACTTTCAGATGCAACAGGAATTTCTCGAGTTCGTCAATCCGTTCGCGAGATATGGGAGTTTGATCTTAAGGAATGCTTAAGAAACCATCAAAATTTTCGAAAGTTTAATACTCGAAACCAATAACTACAAAAGCCTAGGGTAAAATGCACACACCTTTGTAATCGGGCGAGTTTCCACTTTCAGATGCAACAGGAATTTCTCGAGTTCGTCAATCCGTTCGCGAGATATGGGAGTTTGAAGTTAAGGAATGGTTGAGAAACCATCAACATTTTCGCAATTCTGATGCTAGAAACGAATAACTGGAATGGCCTAGGGGAAAAGTACACACACCATTCTAATCGGGCGAGTCTCTACTTTCAGATGCAACAGGAATTTCTCGAGTTCGTCAATCCGTTCGCGAGATATGGGAGTTTGAAGTTAAGGAATGGTTGAGGAACCATCAAAATTTCCGCAAGTCTGATACTCGAAACCAATAACTGGAATGGCCTAGGGGAAAAGTACACACACCATTGTAATCGTGCGAGTTTCTACTTTCAGATGCAACAGGAATTTCTCGAGTTCGCCAATTCGTTCGCGAGGTATGGGAGTTTGAAGTTAAGGAATGGTTGAGGAACCATAAATATTTTCACAAGTCTGATACGCGAAACCAATAACTACAAAGTCCTAGGGGAAAAATACACATACCTTTGTAATCGGGCGAGTTTCTGCTTTCAGATGCAACAGAAATTTCTCGAGTTCGTCAATCCGTTCGCGAGATATGGGAGTTTGATGTTAAGGAATGGTTGAGAAACCATCTAAATTTTCGCAATTCTGATACTCGCAACCAATAACTACAAAGGCCTATGGGAAAAATACACATACCGTTGTAATCGGGCGAGCTTCGACTTTCAGATGCAACAGGAATTTCTCGATTTCGTAAATCCGTTCACGAGATATGGGAGTTTGAAGTTAAGGAATGGTTGAGAAGCCATCGAAATTTTCGCAATTCTGATGCTAGAAACGTATAACTGGAATGGCCTAGGGGAAAAGTACACACACCATTCTAATCGGGCGAGTCTCTACTTTCAGATGCAACAGGAATTTCTCGAGTTCGTCAATGCGTTCGCGAGATATGGGAGTTTGAAGTTAAGGAATGCTTGAGAAACCATCAAAATTTTCGAAAGTCTGATACTCGAAACCAATCACTACAAAGGCCTAGGGGAAAAACACACATATCTTTGTAATCGGGCGAGTTTCTACTTTCAGATGCAACAGGAATTTCTCGAGTTCGTCAATCCGTTCGCGAGATATGGGAGTTTGAATTTAAGGAATGCTTGAGAAACCATCAAGATTTTCGCAAGTCTAATACTCGAAACCAATAACTACAAAGGCCTAGGGGAAAAATGCACATACCTTTGTAATCGGGCGAGTTTCCACTTTGAGATGCAACAGGAATTTCTCGAGTTCGTCAATCCGTTCGCGAGATATGGGCGTTTGAAGTTAAGGAATGTTTGGGAAACCCTCAAAATTTTCGCAAGTCTGATACTCGAAACCAATAACTACAAAGGCCTAGCGGAAAAACACACATATCTTTGTAATCGGGCGAGTTTCCACTTTCAGATGCAACAGGAATTTCTCGAGTTCGTCATTCCGTTCGCGAGATATGGGAGTTTGATGTTAAGCAATGGTTGAGAAACCATCAAAATTTTCGCAATTCTGATACTCGCAACCAATAACTACAAAGGCCTATGGGAAAAATACACATACCGTTGTAATCGGGCGAGCTTCTACTTTCAGATGCAACAGGAATTTCTCGATTTCGTAAATCCGTTCACGAGATATGGGAGTTTGAAGTTAAGGAATGGTTGAGAAGCCATCGAAATTTTCGCAATTCTGATGCTAGAAACGAATAACTGGAATGGCCTAGGGGAAGAGTACACACACCATTGTAATCGGGCGAGTTTCTACTTTCAGATGCAACAGGAATTGCTCGAGTTCGTCAATTCGTGCGCGAGATATGGGAGTTTGAAGTTAAGGAATGGTTGAGGAACCATCAAAATTTTCGCAAGTCTGATACTCGAAACCAATAACTACAAAGGCCTAGGGGAAAAACACACATATCTTTGTAATCGGGCGAGTTTCTACTTTCAGATGCAACAGGAATTTCTCGAGCTCGTCAATTCGTTCACGAGATATGGGAGTTTGAAGTTAAGGAATGGTTGAGAAACCAACGAAATTTTCGCAATTCTGATGCTAGAAACGAATAACTGGAACGGCCTAGGGGAAAAGTACCCACACCATTCTAATCGGGCGAGTCTCTACTTTCAGATGCAACAGGAATTTCTCGAGTTCGTCAATCCGTTCGCGAGATATGGGAGTTTGAATTTAAGGAATGCTTGAGAAACCATCAAGATTTTCGCAAGTCTAATACTCGAAACCAATAACTACAAAGGCCTAGGGGAAAAATGCACATACCTTTGTAATCGGGCGAGTTTCCACTTTGAGATGCAACAGGAATTTCTCGAGTTCGTCAATCCGTTCGCGAGATATGGGCGTTTGAAGTTAAGGAATGTTTGAGAAACCATCAACATTTTCGCAATTCTGATGCTAGAGACGAATAACTGGAATGGCCTAGGGGAAAAGTACACGCACCATTGTCATCGGGCGAGTTTCTACTTTCAGATGCAACAGGAATTTCTCGATTTCGTAAATCCGTTCGCGAGATATGGGAGTTTGGAGTTAAGGAATGGTTGGGAAACCCTCGAAATTTTCGCAAGTCTGATACTCGAAACCAATAACTACAAAGGCCTAGCGGAAAAACACACATATCTTTGTAATCGGGCGAGTTTCCACTTTCAGATGCAACAGGAATTTCTCGAGTTCGTCATTCCGTTCGCGAGATATGGGAGTTTGATGTTAAGCAATGGTTGAGAAACCATCAAAATTTTCGCAATTCTGATACTCGCAAACAATAACTACAAAGGCCTAGCGGAAAAACACACATATCTTTGTAATCGGGCGAGTTTCTACTTTCAGATGCAACAGGAATTTCTCGAGTTCGGCAATCCGTTCACGAGATATGGGAGTTTGAAGTTAAGGAATGGTTGAGAAACCATCAAAATTTTCGCAATTCTGATGCTAGAAACGAACAACTGGAATGGCCTAGGGGAAGAGTACACACACCATTGTAATCGGGCGAGTTTCTACTTTCAGATGCAACAGGAATTGCTCGAGTTCGTCAATTCGTGCGCGAGATATGGGAGTTTGAAGTTAAGGAATGGTTGAGGAACCATCAAAATTTTCGCAAGTCTGATACTCGAAACCAATAACTACAAAGGCCTAGGGGAAAAACACACATATCTTTGTAATCGGGCGAGTTTCTACTTTCAGATGCAACAGGAATTTCTCGAGCTCGTCAATCCGTTCACGAGATATGGGAGTTTGAAGTTAAGGAATGGTTGAGAAACCATCAAAATTTTCGCAATTCTTATGCTAGAAACGAACAACTGGAATGGCCTAGGGGAAGAGTACACACACCATTGTAATCGGACGAGTTTCTACTTTCAGATGCAACAGGAATTTCTCGAGTTCGTCAATCCGTTCGCGGGATATGGGAGTTTGAAGTTAAGGAATGGTTGAGAAACCTTCAAAATTTTCGCTGCTCTAATACTCAAAATCAATAACTGGAATGGCCTAGGTCAAAAATACACGTACCTTTGTAATCGGGCGTGTTTCTGCTTTCAGATGCAATAGGAAATTCTCGAGTTCGTCATTCCGTTCGCGAGATATGGGAGTTTGAAATTAAGGAATGGTTGCGAAACCATCAAAATTTTCACAAGTCTGATACTCGAAACCAATAACTACAAAGGCCTAGGGGAAAAACACACATATCTTTGTAATCGGGCGAGTTTCTACTTTCAGTTGCAACAGGAATTTCTCAAGTTCGTCAATCCGTTCGCGAGATATGGGAGTTTGATCTTAAGGAATGCTTAAGAAACCATCAAAATTTTCGAAAGTTTGATACTCGAAACCAATAACTACAAAGGCCTAGGGTAAAATGCACACTCCTTTGTAATCGGGCGAGTTTCCACTTTCAGATGCAACAGGAATTTCTCGAGTTCGTCAATCCGTTCGCGAGATATGGGAGTTTGAAGTAAAGGAATGGTTGAGAAACCATCAACATTTTCGCAATTCTGATGCTAGAAAGGAATAACTGGAATGGCCTAGGGGAAAAGTACACACACCATTCTAATCGGGCGAGTCTCTACTTTCAGATGCAACAGGAATTTCTCGAGTTCGTCAATCCGTTCGCGAGGTATGGGAGTTTGAAGTTAAGGAATGCTTGAGAAACCATCAAAATTTTCGCAAGTCTGATACTCGAGACCAATAACTACAAAGGCCTAGGGGAAAAACACACATATCTTTGTAATCGGGCGAGTTTCTACTTTCAGATGCAACAGGAATTTCTCGATTTCGTAAATCCGTTCGCGAGATATGGGAGTTTGGAGTTAAGGAATGCTTGAGAAACCATCAAAATTTTCGAAAGTTTGATACTCGAAACCAATAACTACAAAGGCCTAGGGGAAAATGCACATACCTTTGTAATCGGGCGAGTTTCCACTTTCAGATGCAACAGGAATTTCTCGAGTTCGTCAATCCGTTCGCGAGATATGGGAGTTTGAAATTAAGGAATGCTTGAGAAACCATCAAAATTTTCGCAAGTCTGATACTCGATACCAATAACTACAAAGGCCTAGGGGAAAAACACACATATCTTTGTAATCGGGCGAGTTTCTACTTTCAGTTGCAACAGGAATTTCTCAAGTTCGTCAATCCGTTCGCGAGATATGGGAGTTTGATCTTAAGGAATGCTTGAGAATCCATCACAATTTTCGCAATTCTGAGGCTAGAAACGAATATCTGGAATGGCCTAGGGGAAAAGTACACGCACCATTCTAATCGGGCGAGTCTCTACTTTCAGATGCATCAGGAATTTCTCGAGTTCGTCAATCCGTTCGCGAGATGTGGGAGCTTGAAGTTAAGGAATGGTTGGGAAGCCCTCAAAATTTTCGCAAGTCTGATACTCGAAACCAATAACCACAAAGGCCTAGGGGAAAAACACACATATCTTTGTAATCGGGCGAGTTTCTACTTTCAGTTGCAACAGGAATTTCTCAAGTTCGTCAATCCGTTCGCGAGATATGGGAGTTTGATCTTAAGGAATGCTTGAGAATCCATCACAATTTTCGCAATTCTGAGGCTAGAAACGAATATCTGGAATGGCCTAGGGGAAAAGTACACGCACCATTCTAATCGGGCGAGTCTCTACTTTCAGATGCATCAGGAATTTCTCGACTTCGTCAATCCGTTCGCGAGATGTGGGAGCTTGAAGTTAAGGAATGGTTGGGAAGCCCTCAAAATTTTCGCAAGTCTGATACTCGAAACCAATAACCACAAAGGCCTAGGGGAAAAACACACATATCTTTGTAATCGGGCGAGTTTCTACTTTCAGATGCAACAGGAATTTCTCGAGTTCGTCAATCCGTTCACGAGATATGGGAGTTTGAAGTTAAGGAATGTTTGAGAAACCATCAACATTTTCGCGATTCTGATTCTAGAAACGAATAACTGGAATGGCCTAGGGGAAAAATGCACATACCTTTGTAATCGGGCGAGTTTCCAGTTTCAGATGCAACAGGAATTTCTCGAGTTCGTCATCCCGTTCGCGAGATATGGGAGTTCGAAGTTAAGGAATGGTTGAGAAACCATCAAGATTTTCGCAAGTCTAATACTCGAAACCAATAACTACAAAGGCCTAGGGGAAAAACGCACATACCTTTGTAATCGGGCGGGTTTCCACTTTGAGATGCAACAGGAATTTCTCGAGTTCGTCAATCTGTTCGCGAGATATGGGAGTTTGAAATTAAGGAATGTTTGAGAAACCATCAACATTTTCGCGATTCTGATTCTAGAAACGAATAACTGGAATGGCCTAGGGGAAAAATGCACATACCTTTGTAATCGGGCGAGTTTCCAGTTTCAGATGCAACAGGAATTTCTCGAGTTCGTCATCCCGTTCGCGAGATATGGGAGTTCGAAGTTAAGGAATGGTTGAGAAACCATCAAAATTTTCGCAAGTCTGATACTCGAAACCAATAACCACACAGGCCTAGGGGAAAAACACACATACCTTTGTAATCGGGCGAGTTTCTACTTTCAGATGCAACAGGAATTTCTCGAGTTCGTCAATCCGTTCACGAGATATGGGAGTTTGAAGTTAAGGATGGTTGAGAAACCATCAAAATTTTCGAAAGTTTGATACTCGAAACCAATAACTACAAAGGCCTAGGGGAAAATGCACACACCATTCTAATCGGGCGAGTCTCTACTTTCAGATGCAACAGGAATTTCTCGAGTTCGTCAATGCGTTCGCGAGATATGGGAGTTTGAAGTTAAGGAATGCTTGAGAAACCATCAAAATTTTCGAAAGTCTGATACTCGAAACCAATAACTACAAAGGCCTAGGGGAAAAACACACAAATCTTTGTAATCGGGCGAGTTCCTGCTGTCAGATGCAACAGGAATTTCTCGAGCTCGTCAATCCGTTCGCGAGATATGGGAGTTTGAAGTTGAGGAATGGTTGAGAAACCTTCAAAATTTTCGCTGGTCTGATACTCGAAACCAATAACTACAAAGGCCTAGGGGAAAAACACACATATCTTTGTAATCGGGCGAGTTTCTACTTTCAGATGCAACAGGAATTTCTCGATTTCGTCAATCCGTTCGCGAGATATGGGAGTTTGAAGTTAAGGAATGCTTGAGAAACCATCAAGATTATCGCAATTCTGATGCTGGAAACCAATAACTACAAAGGCCTAGGGGAAGAACAAACATATCATTGTAATCGGGCGAGTTTCTACTTTCAGATGCAACAGGAATTTCTCGATTTCGTATATCCGTTCGCGAGATATGGGAGTTTGGAGTTAAGGAATGGTTGGAAAACCCTCAAAATTTTCGCAAGTCTGATACTCGAAACCAATAACTACAAAGGCCTAGCGGAAAAACACACATATCTTTGTAATCGGGCGAGTTTCTACTTTCAGATGCAACAGGAATTTCTCGAGTTCGTCAATCTGTTCACGAGATATGGGAGTTTGAAGTTCAGGAATGGTTGAGAAACCATCAAAATTTTCGCAATTCTGATGCTAGAAACGAACAACTGGAATGGCCTAGGGGAAGAGTACACACACCATTGTAATCGGGCGAGTTTCTACTTTCAGATGCAACAGGAATTTCTCGAGTTCGCCAATTCGTTCGCGAGGTATGGGAGTTTGAAGTTAAGGAATGGTTGAGGAACCATAAATATTTTCACAAGTCTGATACGCGAAACCAATGACTACAAAGTCCTAGGGGAAAAATACACATACCTTTGTAATCGGGCGAGTTTCTGCTTTCAGATGCAACAGAAATTTCTCGAGTTCGTCAATCCGTTCGCGAGATATGGGAGTTTGATGTTAAGGAATGGTTGAGAAACCATCTAAATTTTCGCAATTCTGATACTCGCAACCAATAACTACAAAGGCCTATGGGAAAAATACACATACCGTTGTAATCGGGCGAGCTTCGACTTTCAGATGCAACAGGAATTTCTCGATTTCGTAAATCCGTTCACGAGATATGGGAGTTTGAAGTTAAGGAATGGTTGAGAAGCCATCGAAATTTTCGCAATTCTGATGCTAGAAACGTATAACTGGAATGGCCTAGGGGAAAAGTACACACACCATTCTAATCGGGCGAGTCTCTACTTTCAGATGCAACAGGAATTTCTCGAGTTCGTCAATGCGTTCGCGAGATATGGGAGTTTGAAGTTAAGGAATGCTTGAGAAACCATCAAAATTTTCGAAAGTCTGATACCCGAAACCAATCACTACAAAGGCCTAGGGGAAAAACACACATATCTTTGTAATCGGGCGAGTTTCTACTTTCAGATGCAACAGGAATTTCTCGATTTCGTAAATCCGTTCGCGAGATATGGGAGTTTGGATTTAAGGAATGGTTGGGAAACCCTCAAAATTTTCGCAAATCTGATACTCGAAACCAATAACTACAAAGGCCTAGCGGAAAAACACACATATCTTTGTAATCGGGCGAGTTTCTACTTTCAGATGCAACAGGAATTTCTCGAGTTCGTCAATCTGTTCACGAGATATGGGAGTTTGAAGTTCAGGAATGGTTGAGAAACCATCAAAATTTTCGCAATTCTGATGCTAGAAACGAACAACTGGAATGGCCTAGGGGAAGAGTACACACACCATTGTAATCGGGCGAGTTTCTACTTTCAGATGCAACAGGAATTGCTCGAGTTCGTCAATTCGTGCGCGAGATATGGGAGTTTGAAGTTAAGGAATGGTTGAGGAACCATCAAAATTTTCGCAAGTCTGATACTCGAAACCAATAACTACAAAGGCCTAGGGGAAAAACACACATATCTTTGTAATCGGGCGAGTTTCTACTTTCAGATGCAACAGGAATTTCTCGTGCTCGTCAATCCGTTCACGAGATATGGGAGTTTGAAGTTAAGGAATGGTTGAGAAACCATCGAAATTTTCGCAATTCTGATGCTAGAAACTAATACCTGGAACGGCCTAGGGGAAAAGTACCCACACCATTCTAATCGGGCGAGTCTCTACTTTCAGATGCAACAGGAATTTCTCGAGTTCGTCAATGCGTTCGCGAGATATGGGAGTTTGAAGTTAAGGAATGCTTGAGAAACCATCAAAATTTTCGAAAGTCTGATACTCGAAACCAATAACTACAAAGGCCTAGCGGAAAAACACACATATCTTTGTAATCGGGCGAGTTTCCACTTTCAGATGCAACAAGAATTTCTCGAGTTCGCCAATTCATTCGCGAGGTATGGGAGTTTGAAGTTAAGGAATGGTTGAGGAACCATAAATATTTTCGCAAGTCTGATACGCGAAACCAATAACTACAAAGGCCTAGGGGAAGAGTACACACACCATTGTAATCGGGCGAGTTTCTACTTTCAGATGCAACAGGAATTGCTCGAGTTCGTCAATTCGTGCGCGAGATATGGGAGTTTGAAGTTAAGGAATGGTTGAGGAACCATCAAAATTTTCGCAAGTCTGATACTCGAAACCAATAACTGGAATGGCCTAGGGGAAAAGTACACACACCATTGTAATCGTGCGAGTTTCTACTTTCAGATGCAACAGGAATTTCTCGAGTTCGCCAATTCGTTCGCGAGGTATGGGAGTTTGAAGTTAAGGAATGGTTGAGGAACCATAAATATTGTCGCAAGTCTGATACGCGAAACCAATAACTACAAAGGCCTAGGGGAAGAGTACACACACCATTGTAATCGGGCGAGTTTCTACTTTCAGATGCAACAGGAATTGCTCGAGTTCGTCAATTCGTGCGCGAGATATGGGAGTTTGAAGTTAAGGAATGCTTGAGAAACCATCAAAATTTTCGAAAGTCTGATACTCGAAACCAATAACTACAAAGGCCTAGGGGAAAAACACACATATCTTTGTAATCGGGCGAGTTTCTACTTTCAGATGCAACAGGAATTTCTCGATTTCGTAAATCCGTTCGCGAGATATGGGAGTTTGGAGTTAAGGAATGGTTGGGAAACCCTCAAAATTTTCGCAAGTCTGATACTCGAAACCAATAACTACAAAGGCCTAGCGGAAAAACACACATATCTTTGTAATCGGGCGAGTTTCCACTTTCAGATGCAACAGGAACTTCTCGAGTTCGTCATTCCGTTCGCGAGATATGGGAGTTTGAAGTTCAGGAATGGTTGAGAAAACAACAAAATTTTCGCAATTCTGATACTCGAAACCAATAACTACTAAGGCCTAGGGGAAAAATACACATACCGTTGTAATCGGGCGAGCTTCTACTTTCAGATGCAACAGGAATTTCTCGATTTCGTAAATCCGTTCACGAGATATGGGAGTTTGAAGTTAAGGAAGGGTTGAGAAGCCATCGAAATTTTCGCAATTCTGATGCTAGAAACGAATAACTGGAATGGCCTAGGGGAAAAGTACACACACCATTCTAATCGGGCGAGTCTCTACTTTCAGATGCAACAGGAATTTCTCGAGTTCGTCAATGCGTTCGCGAGATATGGGAGTTTGAAGTTAAGGAATGCTTGAGAAACCATCAAAATTTTCGAAAGTCTGATACTCGAAACCAATCACTACAAAGGCCTAGGGGAAAAACACACATATCTTTGTAATCGGGCGAGTTTCTACTTTCAGATGCAACAGGAATTTCTCGATTTCGTAAATCCGTTCGCGAGATATGGGAGTTTGGATTTAAGGTATGGTTGGGAAACCCTCAAAATTTTCGCAAATCTGATACTCGAAACCAATAACTACAAAAGCCTAGCGGAAAAACACACATATCTTTGTAATCGGGCGAGTTTCTACTTTCAGATGCAACAGGAATTTCTCGAGTTCGTCAATCTGTTCACGAGATATGGGAGTTTGAAGTTCAGGAATGGTTGAGAAACCATCAAAATTTTCGCAATTCTGATGCTAGAAACGAACAACTGGAATGGCCTAGGGGAAGAGTACACACACCATTGTAATCGGGCGAGTTTCTACTTTCAGATGCAACAGGAATTGCTCGAGTTCGTCAATTCGTGCGCGAGATATGGGAGTTTGAAGTTAAGGAATGTTTGAGGAACCATCAAAATTTTCGCAAGTCTGATACTCGAAACCAGTAACTACAAAGGCCTAGCGGAAAAACACACATATCTTTGTAATCGGGCGAGTTTCTCCTTTCAGATGCAACAGGAATTTCTCGAGTTCGTCAATCTGTTCACGAGATATGGGAGTTTCAAGTTCAGGAATGGTTGAGAAACCATCAAAATTTTCGCAATTCTGATGCTAGAAACGAACAACTGGAATGGCCTAGGGGAAGAGTACACACACCATTGTAATCGGGCGAGTTTCTACTTTCAGATGCAACAGGAATTTCTCGAGTTCGTCAATGCGTTCGCGAGATATGGGAGCTTGAAGTTATGGAATGCTTGAGAAACCATCAAAATTTTCGAAAGTCTGATACTCGAAACCAATAACTACAAAGGCCTAGGGGAAAAACACACATATCTTTGTAATCGGGCGAGTTTCTACTTTCAGATGCAACGGGAATTTCTCGATTTCGTAAATCCGTTCGCGAGATATGGGAGTTTGGAGTTAAGGAATGGTTGGGAAACCCTCAAAGATTTCGCAAGTCTGATACTCGAAACCAATAACTACAAAGGCCTAGCGGAAAAACACACATATCTTTGTAATCGGGCGAGTTTCTACTTTCAGATGCAACAGGAATTTCTCGAGTTCGTCAATCCGTTCACGAGATATGGGAGTTTGAAGTTAAGGAATGGTTGAGAAACCATCATAATTTTCGCAATTCTGATGCTAGAAACGAACAACTGGAATAGCCTAGGGGAAGAGTACACACACCACTGTAATCGGGCGAGTTTCCACTTTCAGATGCAACAGGAATTTCTCGAGTTCGTCAATGCGTTCGCGAGATATGGGAGCTTGAAGTTATGGAATGCTTGAGAAACCATCAAAATTTTCGCAAGTCTGATACTCGAAACCAATAACTACAAAGGCCTAGCGGAAAAACACACATATCTTTGTAATCGGGCGAGTTTCCACTTTCAGATGCAACAGGAACTTCTCGAGTTCGTCATTCCGTTCGCGAGATATGGGAGTTTGAAGTTCAGGAATGGTTGAGAAAACAACAAAATTTTCGCAATTCTGATACTCGAAACCAATAACTACTAAGGCCTAGGGGAAAAATACACATACCGTTGTAATCGGGCGAGCTTCTACTTTCAGATGCAACAGGAATTTCTCGATTTCGTAAATCCGTTCACGAGATATGGGAGTTTGAAGTTAAGGAAGGGTTGAGAAGCCATCGAAATTTTCGCAATTCTGATGCTAGAAACGAATAACTGGAATGGCCTAGGGGAAAAGTACACACACCATTCTAATCGGGCGAGTCTCTACTTTCAGATGCAACAGGAATTTCTCGAGTTCGTCAATGCGTTCGCGAGATATGGGAGTTTGAAGTTAAGGAATGCTTGAGAAACCATCAAAATTTTCGAAAGTCTGATACTCGAAACCAATCACTACAAAGGCCTAGGGGAAAAACACACATATCTTTGTAATCGGGCGAGTTTCTACTTTCAGATGCAACAGGAATTTCTCGATTTCGTAAATCCGTTCGCGAGATATGGGAGTTTGGATTTAAGGAATGGTTGGGAAACCCTCAAAATTTTCGCAAATCTGATACTCGAAACCAATAACTACAAAAGCCTAGCGGAAAAACACACATATCTTTGTAATCGGGCGAGTTTCTACTTTCAGATGCAACAGGAATTTCTCGAGTTCGTCAATCTGTTCACGAGATATGGGAGTTTGAAGTTCAGGAATGGTTGAGAAACCATCAAAATTTTCGCAATTCTGATGCTAGAAACGAACAACTGGAATGGCCTAGGGGAAGAGTACACACACCATTGTAATCGGGCGAGTTTCTACTTTCAGATGCAACAGGAATTGCTCGAGTTCGTCAATTCGTGCGCGAGATATGGGAGTTTGAAGTTAAGGAATGGTTGAGGAACCATCAAAATTTTCGCAAGTCTGATACTCGAAACCAATAACTACAAAGGCCTAGCGGAAAAACACACATATCTTTGTAATCGGGCGAGTTTCTACTTTCAGATGCAACAGGATTTTCTCGAGTTCGTCAATCTGTTCACGAGATATGGGAGTTTGAAGTTCAGGAATGGTTGAGAAACCATCAAAATTTTCGCAATTCTGATGCTAGAAACGAACAACTGGAATGGCCGAGGGGAAGAGTACACACACCATTGTAATCGGGCGAGTTTCTACTTTCAGATGCAACAGGAATTTCTCGATTTCGTAAATCCGTTCGCGAGATATGGGAGTTTGGAGTTAAGGAATGGTTGGGAAACCCTCAAAGATTTCGCAAGTCTGATACTCGAAACCAATAACTACAAAGGCCTAGCGGAAAAACACACATATCTTTGTAATCGGGCGAGTTTCTACTTTCAGATGCAACAGGAATTTCTCGAGTTCGTCAATCCGTTCACGAGATATGGGGGTTTGAAGTTAAGGAATGGTTGAGAAACCATCATAATTTTCGCAATTCTGATGCTAGAAACGAACAACTGGAATGGCCTAGGGGAAGAGTACACACACCATTGTAATCGGGCGAGTTTCTACTTTCAGATGCAACAGGAATTGCTCGAGTTCGTCAATTCGTGCGCGAGATATGGGAGTTTGAAGTTAAGGAATGGTTGAGGAACCATCAAGATTTTCGCAAGTCTAATCCTCGAAACCAATAACTACAAAGGCCTAGGGGAAAAACACACATTTCTTTGTAATCGGGCGAGTTTCTACTTTCAGATGCAACAGGAACTTCTCGAGCTCGTCAATCCGTTCACGAGATATGGGAGTTTGAAGTTAAGTAATGGTTGAGGAACCATCGAAATTTTCGCTATTCTGATGCTAGAAACGAACAACTGGAATGGCCTAGGGGAAGAGTACACACACCATTGTAATCGGGCGAGTTTCTACTTTCAGATGCAACCGGAATTTCTCGAGTTCGTCAATCCGTTCGCGAGATATGGGGGTTTGGAGTTAAGGAATGGTTGGGAAACCCTGAAAATTTTCGCAAGTCTGATACTCGAAACCAATAACTACAAAGGCCCAGGGGAAAAACACACATATCTTTGTAATCGGGCGAGTTTCTACTTTCAGATGCAACAGGAATTTCTCGATTTCGTAAATCCGTTCGCGAGATAAGGGAGTTCGGAGTTAATGAATGGTTGGGAAACCCTCAAAGTTTTCGCAAGTCTGATACTCGAAACCAATAACTACAAAGGCCTAGCGGAAAAACACACATATCTTTGTAATCGGGCGAGTTTCTACTTTCAGATGCAACAGGAATTTCTCGAGTTCGTCAATCCGTTCACGAGATATGGGAGTTTGAAGTTAAGGAATGGTTGAGAAACCATCAAAATTTTCGCAATTCTGATGCTAGAAACGAACAACTGGAATGGCCTAGGGGAAGAGTACACACACCATTGTAATCGGGCGAGTTTCTACTTTCAGATGCAACAGGAATTGCTCGAGTTCGTCAATTCGTGCGCGAGATATGGGAGTTTGAAGTTAAGGAATGGTTGAGTAACCATCAAAATTTTCGCAAGTCTGATACTCGAAACCAATAACTACAAAGGCCTAGGGGAAAAACACACATATCTTTGTAATCGGGCGAGTTTCTACTTTCAGATGCAACAGGAATTTCTCGAGTTCGTCAATCTGTTCACGAGATATGGGAGTTTGAAGTTCAGGAATGGTTGAGAAACCATCAAAATTTTCGCAATTCTGATGCTAGAAACGAACAACTGGAATGGCCTAGGGGAAGAGTACACCCACCATTGTAATCGGGCGAGTTTCTACTTTCAGATGCAACAGGAATTGCTCGAGTTCGTCAATTCGTGCGCGAGATATGGGAGTTTGAAGTTAAGGAATGGTTGAGGAACCATCAAAATTTTCGCAAGTCTGATACTCGAAACCAATAACTACAAAGGCCTAGCGGAAAAACACACATATCTTTGTAATCGGGCGAGTTTCTACTTTCAGATGCAACAGGAATTTCTCGAGTTCGTCAATCTGTTCACGAGATATGGGAGTTTGAAGTTCAGGAATGGTTGAGAAACCATCAAAATTTTCGCAATTCTGATGCTAGAAACGAACAACTGGAATGGCCGAGGGGAAGAGTACACACACCATTGTAATCGGGCGAGTTTCTACTTTCAGATGCAACAGGAATTTCTCGAGTTCGTCAATGCGTTCGCGAGATATGGGAGTTTGGATTTAAGGAATGGTTGGGAAACCCTCAAAATTTTCGCAAATCTGATACTCGAAACCAATAACTACAAAAGCCTAGCGGAAAAACACACATATCTTTGTAATCGGGCGAGTTTCTACTTTCAGATGCAACAGGAATTTCTCGAGTTCGTCAATCTGTTCACGAGATATGGGAGTTTGAAGTTCAGGAATGGTTGAGAAACCATCAAAATTTTCGCAATTCTGATGCTAGAAACGAACAACTGGAATGGCCTAGGGGAAGAGTACACACACCATTGTAATCGGGCGAGTTTCTACTTTCAGATGCAACAGGAATTGCTCGAGTTCGTCAATTCGTGCGCGAGATATGGGAGTTTGAAGTTAAGGAATGGTTGAGGAACCATCAAAATTTTCGCAAGTCTGATACTCGAAACCAATAACTACAAAGGCCTAGCGGAAAAACACACATATCTTTGTAATCGGGCGAGTTTCTACTTTCAGATGCAACAGGAATTTCTCGAGTTCGTCAATCTGTTCACGAGATATGGGAGTTTGAAGTTCAGGAATGGTTGAGAAACCATCAAAATTTTCGCAATTCTGATGCTAGAAACGAACAACTGGAATGGCCTAGGGGAAGAGTACACACACCATTGTAATCGGGCGAGTTTCTACTTTCAGATGCAACAGGAATTTCTCGAGTTCGTCAATGCGTTCGCGAGATATGGGAGCTTGAAGTTATGGAATGCTTGAGAAACCATCAAAATTTTCGAAAGTCTGATACTCGAAACCAATAACTACAAAGGCCTAGGGGAAAAACACACATATCTTTGTAATCGGGCGAGTTTCTACTTTCAGATGCAACGGGAATTTCTCGATTTCGTAAATCCGTTCGCGAGATATGGGAGTTTGGAGTTAAGGAATGGTTGGGAAACCCTCAAAGATTTCGCAAGTCTGATACTCGAAACCAATAACTACAAAGGCCTAGCGGAAAAACACACATATCTTTGTAATCGGGCGAGTTTCTACTTTCAGATGCAACGGGAATTTCTCGATTTCGTAAATCCGTTCGCGAGATATGGGAGTTTGGAGTTAAGGAATGGTTGGGAAACCCTCAAAGATTTCGCAATTCTGATGCTAGAAACGAACAACTGGAATGGCCTAGGGGAAGAGTACACACACCATTGTAATCGGGCGAGTTTCTACTTTCAGATGCAACAGGAATTGCTCGAGTTCGTCAATTCGTGCGCGAGATATGGGAGTTTGAAGTTAAGGAATGGTTGAGTAACCATCAAAATTTTCGCAAGTCTGATACTCGAAACCAATAACTACAAAGGCCTAGGGGAAAAACACACATATCTTTGTAATCGGGCGAGTTTCTACTTTCAGATGCAACAGGAATTTCTCGAGTTCGTCAATCTGTTCACGAGATATGGGAGTTTGAAGTTCAGGAATGGTTGAGAAACCATCAAAATTTTCGCAATTCTGATGCTAGAAACGAACAACTGGAATGGCCTAGGGGAAGAGTACACACACCATTGTAATCGGGCGAGTTTCTACTTTCAGATGCAACAGGAATTGCTCGAGTTCGTCAATTCGTGCGCGAGATATGGGAGTTTGAAGTTAAGGAATGGTTGAGGAACCATCAAAATTTTCGCAAGTCTGATACTCGAAACCAATAACTACAAAGGCCTAGCGGAAAAACACACATATCTTTGTAATCGGGCGAGTTTCTACTTTCAGATGCAACAGGAATTTCTCGAGTTCGTCAATCTGTTCACGAGATATGGGAGTTTGAAGTTCAGGAATGGTTGAGAAACCATCAAAATTTTCGCAATTCTGATGCTAGAAACGAACAACTGGAATGGCCGAGGGGAAGAGTACACACACCATTGTAATCGGGCGAGTTTCTACTTTCAGATGCAACAGGAATTTCTCGAGTTCGTCAATGCGTTCGCGAGATATGGGAGTTTGGATTTAAGGAATGGTTGGGAAACCCTCAAAATTTTCGCAAATCTGATACTCGAAACCAATAACTACAAAAGCCTAGCGGAAAAACACACATATCTTTGTAATCGGGCGAGTTTCTACTTTCAGATGCAACAGGAATTTCTCGAGTTCGTCAATCTGTTCACGAGATATGGGAGTTTGAAGTTCAGGAATGGTTGAGAAACCATCAAAATTTTCGCAATTCTGATGCTAGAAACGAACAACTGGAATGGCCTAGGGGAAGAGTACACACACCATTGTAATCGGGCGAGTTTCTACTTTCAGATGCAACAGGAATTGCTCGAGTTCGTCAATTCGTGCGCGAGATATGGGAGTTTGAAGTTAAGGAATGGTTGAGGAACCATCAAAATTTTCGCAAGTCTGATACTCGAAACCAATAACTACAAAGGCCTAGCGGAAAAACACACATATCTTTGTAATCGGGCGAGTTTCTACTTTCAGATGCAACAGGAATTTCTCGAGTTCGTCAATCTGTTCACGAGATATGGGAGTTTGAAGTTCAGGAATGGTTGAGAAACCATCAAAATTTTCGCAATTCTGATGCTAGAAACGAACAACTGGAATGGCCTAGGGGAAGAGTACACACACCATTGTAATCGGGCGAGTTTCTACTTTCAGATGCAACAGGAATTTCTCGAGTTCGTCAATGCGTTCGCGAGATATGGGAGCTTGAAGTTATGGAATGCTTGAGAAACCATCAAAATTTTCGAAAGTCTGATACTCGAAACCAATAACTACAAAGGCCTAGGGGAAAAACACACATATCTTTGTAATCGGGCGAGTTTCTACTTTCAGATGCAACGGGAATTTCTCGATTTCGTAAATCCGTTCGCGAGATATGGGAGTTTGGAGTTAAGGAATGGTTGGGAAACCCTCAAAGATTTCGCAAGTCTGATACTCGAAACCAATAACTACAAAGGCCTAGCGGAAAAACACACATATCTTTGTAATCGGGCGAGTTTCTACTTTCAGATGCAACAGGAATTTCTCGAGTTCGTCAATCCGTTCACGAGATATGGGGGTTTGAAGTTAAGGAATGGTTGAGAAACCATCATAATTTTCGCAATTCTGATGCTAGAAACGAACAACTGGAATGGCCTAGGGGAAGAGTACACACACCATTGTAATCGGGCGAGTTTCTACTTTCAGATGCAACAGGAATTGCTCGAGTTCGTCAATTCGTGCGCGAGATATGGGAGTTTGAAGTTAAGGAATGGTTGAGGAACCATCAAGATTTTCGCAAGTCTAATACTCGAAACCAATAACTACAAAGGCCTAGGGGAAAAACACACATTTCTTTGTAATCGGGCGAGTTTCTACTTTCAGATGCAACAGGAATTTCTCGAGCTCGTCAATCCGTTCACGAGATATGGGAGTTTGAAGTTAAGGAATGGTTGAGGAACCATCGAAATTTTCTCTATTCTGATGCTAGAAACGAACAACTGGAATGGCCTAGGGGAAGAGTACACACACCATTGTAATCGGGCGAGTTTCTACTTTCAGATGCAACAGGAATTTCTCGAGTTCGTCAATCCGTTCGCGAGATATGGGGGTTTGGAGTTAAGGAATGGTTGGGAAACCCTGAAAATTTTCGCAAGTCTGATACTCGAAACCAATAACTACAAAGGCCCAGGGGAAAAACACACATATCTTTTTAATCGGGCGAGTATCTACTTTCAGATGCAACAGGAATTTCTCGATTTCGTAAATCCGTTCGCGAGATAAGGGAGTTCGGAGTTAATGAATGGTTGGGAAACCCTCAAAGTTTTCGCAAGTCTGATACTCGAAACCAATAACTACAAAGGCCTAGCGGAAAAACACACATATCTTTGTAATCGGGCGAGTTTCTACTTTCAGATGCAACAGGAATTTCTCGAGTTCGTCAATCCGTTCACGAGATATGGGAGTTTGAAGTTAAGGAATGGTTGAGAAACCATCAAAATTTTCGCAATTCTGATGCTAGAAACGAACAACTGGAATGGCCTAGGGGAAGAGTACACACACCATTGTAATCGGGCGAGTTTCTACTTTCAGATGCAACAGGAATTGCTCGAGTTCGTCAATTCGTGCGCGAGATATGGGAGTTTGAAGTTAAGGAATGGTTGAGTAACCATCAAAATTTTCGCAAGTCTGATACTCGAAACCAATAACTACAAAGGCCTAGGGGAAAAACACACATATCTTTGTAATCGGGCGAGTTTCTACTTTCAGATGCAACAGGAATTTCTCGATTTCGTAAATCCGTTCGCGAGATATGGGAGTTTGGAGTTAATGAATGGTTGGGAAACCCTCAAAGTTTTCGCAAGTCTGATACTCGAAACCAATAACTACAAAGGCCTAGCGGAAAAACACACATATCTTTGTAATCGAGCGAGTTTCTACTTTCAGATGCAACAGGAATTTCTCGATTTCGTAAATCCGTTCACGAGATATGGGAGTTTGAAGTTAAGGAATGGTTGAGAAGCCATCGAAATTTTCGCAATTCTGATGCTAGAAACGAATAACTGGAATGGCCTAGGGGAAAAGTACACACACCATTCTAATCGGGCGAGTCTCTACTTTCAGATGCAACAGGAATTTCTCGAGTTCGTCAATGCGTTCGCGAGATATGGGAGTTTGAAGTTAAGGAATGCTTGAGAAACCATCAAAATTTTCGAAAGTCTGATACTCGAAACCAATAACTACAAAGGCCTAGGGGAAAAACACACATATCTTTGTAATCGGGCGAGTTTCTACTTTCAGATGCAACAGGAATTTCTCGATTTCGTAAATCCGTTCGCGAGATATGGGAGTTCGGAGATAATGAATGGTTGGGAAACCCTCAAAGTTTTCGCAAGTCTGATACTCGAAACCAATAACTACAAAGGCCTAGCGGAAAAACACACATATCTTTGTAATTGGGCGAGTTTCTACTTTCAGATGCAACAGGAATTTCTCGAGTTCGTCAATCCGTTCACGAGATATGGGAGTTTGAAGTTAAGGAATGGTTGAGAAACCATCAAAATTTTCGCAATACTGATGCTAGAAACGAACAACTGGAATGGCCTAGGGGAAGAGTACACACACCATTGTAATCGGGCGAGTTTTTACTTTCAGATGCAACAGGAATTGCTCGAGTTCGTCAATTCGTGCGCGAGATATGGGAGTTTGAAGGTAAGGAATGGTTGAGGAACCATCAAAATTTTCGCAAGTCTGATACTCGAAACCAATAGCTACAAAGGCCTAGGGGGGAAACACACATATCTTTGTAATCGGGCGAGTTTCTACTTTCAGATGCAACAGGAATTTCTCGATTTCGTAAATCCGTTCGCGAGATATGGGAGTTCGGAGTTAATGAATGGTTGGGAAACCCTCAAAGTTTTCGCAAGTCTGATACTCGAAACCAATAACTACAAAGGCCTAGCGGAAAAACACACATATCTTTGTAATCGGGCGAGTTTCTACTTTCAGATGCAACAGGAATTTCTCGAGTTCGTCAATCCGTTCACGAGATATGGGAGTTTGAAGTTAAGGAATGGTTGAGAAACCATCAAAATTTTCGCAATTCTGATGCTTGAAACGAACAACTGGAATGGCCTAGGGGAAGAGTACACACACCATTGTAATCGGGCGCGTTTCTACTTTCAGATGCAACAGGAATTGCTCGAGTTCGTCAATTCGTGCGCGAGATATGGGAGTTTGAAGTTAAGGAATGGTTGAGGAACCATCAAAATTTTCGCAAGTCTGATACTCGAAACCAATAACTACAAAGGCCTAGCGGAAAAACACACATATCTTTGTAATCGGGCGAGTTTCTACTTTCAGATGCAACAGGAATTTCTCGAGTTCGTCAATCCGTTCACGAGATATGGGAGTTTGAAGTTAAGGAATGGTTGAGAAACCATCAAAATTTTCGCAATTCTGATGCTTGAAACGAACAACTGGAATGGCCTAGGGGAAGAGTACACACACCATTGTAATCGGGCGCGTTTCTACTTTCAGATGCAACAGGAATTGCTCGAGTTCGTCAATTCGTGCGCGAGATATGGGAGTTTGAAGTTAAGGAATGGTTGAGGAACCATCAAAATTTTCGCAAGTCTGATACTCGAAACCAATAACTACAAAGGCCTAGGGGAAAAACACACATATCTTTGTAATCGGGCGAGTTTCTACTTTCAGATGCAACAGGAATTTCTCGATTTCGTAAATCCGTTCGCGAGATATGGGAGTTTGGAGTTAATGAATGGTTGGGAAACCCTCAAAGTTTTCGCAAGTCTGATACTCGAAACCAATAACTACAAAGGCCTACGGAAAAACACACATATCTTTGTAATCGAGCGAGTTTCTACTTTCAGATGCAACAGGAATTTTTCGATTTCGTAAATCCGTTCACGAGATATGGGAGTTTGAAGTTAAGGAATGGTTGAGAAGCCATCGAAATTTTCGCAATTCTGATGCTAGAAACGAATAACTGGAATGGCCTAGGGGAAAAGTACACACACCATTCTAATCGGGCGAGTCTCTACTTTCAGATGCAACAGGAATTTCTCGAGTTCGTCAATGCGTTCGCGAGATATGGGAGTTTGAAGTTAAGGAATGCTTGAGAAACCATCAAAATTTTCGAAAGTCTGATACTCGAAACCAATAACTACAAAGGCCTAGGGGAAAAACACACATATCTTTGTAATCGGGCGAGTTTCTACTTTCAGATGCAACAGGAATTTCTCGATTTCGTAAATCCGTTCGCGAGATATGGGAGTTCGGAGTTAATGAATGGTTGGGAAACCCTCAAAGTTTTCGCAAGTCTGATACTCGAAACCAATAACTACGAAGGCCTAGCGGAAAAACACACATATCTTTGTAATCGAGCGAGTTTCTACTTTCAGATGCAACAGGAATTTCTCGAGTTCGTCAATCCGTTCACGAGATATGGGAGTTTGAAGTTAAGGAATGGTTGAGAAACCATCAACATTTTCGCAATTCTGATGCTAGAAACGAATAACTGGAATGGCCTAGGGGAAAAGTACACACACCATTGTCATCGAGCGAGTTTCTACTTTCAGATGCAACAGGAATTTCTCGATTTCGTAAATCCGTTCGCGAGATATGGGGGTTTGGAGTTAAGGAATGGTTGGGAAACCCTCAAAATTTTCGCAAGTCTGATACTCGAAACCAATAACTACAAAGGCCTAGCGGAAAAACACACATATCTTTGTAATCGGGCGAGCTTCTACTTTCAGATGCAACAGGAATTTCTCGATTTCGTAAATCCGTTCACGAGATATGGGAGTTTGAAGTTAAGGAATGGTTGAGAAACCATCAAAATTTTCGAAAGTCTGATACTCGGAACCAATAACTACAAAGGCCTAGGGGAAAAACACACATATCTTTGTAATCGGGCGAGTTTTTACTTTCAGATGCAACAGGAATTTCTCGATTTCGTAAATCCGTTCGCGAGATATGGGAGTTTGGAGTTAAGGAATGGTTGGGAAACCCTCAAAATTTTCGCAAGTCTGATACTCGAAACCAATAACTACAAAGGCCTAGCGGAAAAACACACATACCTTTGTAATCGGGCGAGTTTCTACTTTCAGATGCAACAGGAATTTCTCGAGTTCGTCAATCCGGTCACGAGATATGGGAGTTTGAAGTTAAGGAATGGTTGAGAAACCATCAAAATTTTCGCAATTCTGATGCTAGAAACGAACAACTGGAATGGCCTAGGGGAAGAGTACACACACCATTGTAATCGGGCGAGTTTCTACTTTCAGATGCAACAGGAATTGCTCGAGTTCGTCAATTCGTGCGCGAGATATGGGAGTTTGAAGTTAAGGAATGGTTGAGGAACCATCAAAATTTTCGCAAGTCTGATACTCGAAACCAATAACTACAAAGGCCTAGGGGAAAAACACACATATCTTTGTAATCGGGCGAGTTTCTACTTTCAGATGCAACAGGAATTTCTCGAGCTCGTCAATCCGTTCACGAGATATGGGAGTTTGAAGTTAAGGAATGGTTGAGAAACCATCGAAATTTTCGCAATTCTAATGCTAGAAACTAATAACTGGAACGGCCTAGGGGAAAAGTACCCACACCATTCTAATCGGGCGAGTTTCTACTTTCAGATGCAACAGGAATTTCTCGAGTTCGTCAATCCGTTCGCGAGATATGGGAGTTTGAAGTTAAGGAATGCTTGAGAAACCATCAAGATTTTCGCAAGTCTAATACTCGAAACCAATAACTACATAGGCCTAGGGGAAAAATGCACATACCTTTGTAATCGGGCGAGTTTCCACTTTGAGATGCAACAGGAATTTCTCGAGTTCGTCAATCCGTTCGCGAGATATGGGCGTTTGAAGTTAAGGAATGGTTGAGAAACCATCAAAATTTTCGCAATTCTGATACTCGAAACCAATAACTACAAAGGCCTAGGGGAAAAATACACATACCGTTGTAATCGGGCGAGCTTCTACTTTCAGATGCAACAGGAATTTCTCGATTTCGTAAATCCGTTCACGAGATATGGGAGTTTGAAGTTAAGGAAGGGTTGAGAAGCCATCGAAATTTTCGCAATTCTGATGCTAGAAACGAATAACTGAAATGGCCTAGGGGAAAAGTACACACACCATTCTAATCGGGCGAGTCACTACTTTCAGATGCAACAGGAATTTCTCGAGTTCGTCAATGCGTTCGCGAGATATGGGAGCTTGAAGTTAAGGAATGCTTGAGAAACCATCAAAATTTTCGAAAGTCTGATACTCGAAACCAATAACTACAAAGGCCTAGGGGAAAAACACACATATCTTTGTAATCGGGCGAGTTTCTACTTTCAGATGCAACAGGAATTTCTCGATTTCGTAAATCCGTTCGCGAGATATGGGAGTTTGGAGTTAATGAATGGTTGGGAAACCCTCAAAGTTTTCGCAAGTCTGATACTCGAAACCAATAACTACAAAGGCCTAGCTGAAAAACACACATATCTTTGTAATCGAGCGAGTTTCTACTTTCAGATGCAACAGGAATTTCTCGAGTTCGTCAATCCGTTCACGAGATATGGGAGTTTGAAGTTAAGGAATGGTTGAGAAACCATCAACATTTTCGCAATTCTGATGCTAGAAACGAATAACTGGAATGGCCTAGGGGAAAAGTACACACACCATTGTCATCGGGCGAGTTTCTACTTTCAGATGCAACAGGAATTTCTCGATTTTGTAAATCCGTTCGCGAGATATGGGGGTTTGGAGTTAAGTAATGGTTGGGAAACCCTCAAAATTTTCGCAAGTCTGATACTCGAAACCAATAACTACAAAGGCCTAGCGGAAAAACACACATATCTTTGTAATCGGGCGAGTTTCTACTTTCAGATGCAACAGGAATTTCTCGAGTTCGTCAATCCGGTCACGAGATATGGGAGTTTGAAGTTAAGGAATGGTTGAGAAACCATCAAAATTTTCGCAATTCTGATGCTAGAAACGAACAACTGGAATGGCCTAGGGGAAGAGTACACACACCATTGTAATCGGGCGAGTTTCTACTTTCAGATGCAACAGGAATTGCTCGAGTTCGTCAATTCGTGCGCGAGATATGGGAGTTTGAAGTTAAGGAATGGTTGAGGAACCATCAAAATTTTCGCAAGTCTGATACTCGAAACCAATAACTACAAAGGCCTAGGGGAAAAACACACATATCTTTGTAATCGGGCGAGTTTCTACTTTCAGATGCAACAGGAATTTCTCGAGCTCGTCAATCCGTTCACGAGATATGGGAGTTTGAAGTTAAGGAATGGTTGAGAAACCATCGAAATTTTCGCAATTCTAATGCTAGAAACTAATAACTGGAACGGCCTAGGGGAAAAGTACCCACACCATTCTAATCGGGCGAGTCTCTACTTTCAGATGCAACAGGAATTTCTCGAGTTCGTCAATCCGTTCGCGAGATATGGGAGTTTGAAGTTAAGGAATGCTTGAGAAACCATCAAGATTTTCGCAAGTCTAATACTCGAAACCAATAACTACAAATGCCTAGGGGAAAAATGCACATACCTTTGTAATCGGGCGAGTTTCCACTTTGAGATGCAACAGGAATTTCTCGAGTTCGTCAATCCGTTCGCGAGATATGGCGTTTGAAGTTAAGGAATGGTTGAGAAACCATCAAAATTTTCGCAATTCTGATACTCGAAACCAATAACTACAAAGGCCTAGGGGAAAAATACACATACCGTTGTAATCGGGCGAGCTTCTACTTTCAGATGCAACAGGAATTTCTCGATTTCGTAAATCCGTTCACGAGATATGGGAGTTTGAAGTTAAGGAAGGGTTGAGAAGCCATCGAAATTTTCGCAATTCTGATGCTAGAAACGAATAACTGAAATGGCCTAGGGGAAAAGTACACACACCATTCTAATCGGGCGAGTTACTACTTTCAGATGCTAGGAATTTCTCGAGTTCGTCAATGCGTTCGCGAGATATGGGAGCTTGAAGTTAAGGAATGCTTGAGAAACCATCAAAATTTCGAAAGTCTGATACTCGAAACCAATAACTACAAAGGCCTAGGGAAAAACACACATATCTTTGTAATCGGGCGAGTTTCTACTTTCAGATGCAACAGGAATTTCTCGATTTCGTAAATCCGTTCGCGAGATATGGGTGTTTGGAGTTAATGAATGGTTGGGAAACCCTCAAAGTTTTCGCAAGTCTGATACTCGAAACCAATAACTACAAAGGCCTAGCTGAAAAACACACATATCTTTGTAATCGAGCGAGTTTCTACTTTCAGATGCAACAGGAATTTCTCGAGTTCGTCAATCCGTTCACGAGATATGGGAGTTTGAAGTTAAGGAATGGTTGAGAAACCATCAACATTTTCGCAATTCTGATGCTAGAAACGAATAACTGGAATGGCCTAGGGGAAAAGTACACACACCATTGTCATCGGGCGAGTTTCTACTTTCAGATGCAACAGGAATTTCTCGATTTTGTAAATCCGTTCGCGAGATATGGGGGTTTGGAGTTAAGTAATGGTTGGGAAACCCTCAAAATTTTCGCAAGTCTGATACTCGAAACCAATAACTACAAAGGCCTAGCGGAAAAACACACATATCTTTGTAATCGGGCGAGCTTCTACTTTCAGATGCAACAGGAATTTCTCGATTTCGTAAATCGGTTCACGAGATATGGGAGTTTGAAGTTAAGGAATGGTTGAGAAACCATCAACATTTTCGCAATTCTGGTGCTAGAAACGAATAACAGGAATGGCCTAGGGGAAAAGTACACACACCATTGTCATCGGGCGAGTTTCTACTTTCAGATGCAACAGGAATTTCTCGAGTTCGTCAATGCGTTCGCGAGATATGGGAGTTTGAAGTTGAGAAACCATCAAAATTTTCGAAAGTCTGATACTCGAAACCAATAACTACAAAGGCCTAGGGGAAAAACACACATATCTTTGTAATCGGGCGAGCTTCTACTTTCAGATGCAACAGGAATTTCTCGATTTCGTAAATCCGTTCACGAGATATGGGAGTTTGAAGTTAAGGAATGGTTGAGAAGCCATCGAAATTTTCGCAATTCTGATGCTAGAAACGAACAACTGGAATGGCCTAGGGGAAGAGTACAAACACAATTGTAATCGGGCGAGTTTCTACTTTCAGATGCAACAGGAATTTCTCGAGCTCGTCAATCCGTTCACGAGATATGGGAGTTTGAAGTTAAGGAATGCTTGAGAAACCATCAAAATTTTCGAAAGTCTGATACTCGAAACCAATAACTACAGAGGCCTAGGGGAAAAACACACATATCTTTGTAATCGGGCGAGCTTCTACTTTCAGATGCAACAGGAATTTCTCGATTTCGTAAATCCGTTCACGAGATATGGGAGTTTGAAGTTAAGGAATGGTTGAGAAGCCATCGAAATTTTCGCAATTCTGATGCTAGAAACGAACAACTGGAATGGCCTAGGGGAAGAGTACAAACACAATTGTAATCGGGCGAGATTCTACTTTCAGATGCAACAGGAATTTCTCGAGCTCGTCAATCCGTTCACGAGATATGGGAGTTTGAAGTTAAGGAATGGTTGAGAAACCATCGAAATTTTCGCAATTCTGATGCTAGAAACGAATAACTGGAACGGCCTAGGGGAAAAGTACCCACACCATTCTAATCGGGCTAGTCTCTACTTTCAGATGCAACAGGAATTTCTCGAGTTCGTCAATCCGTTCGCGAGATATGGGAGTTTGATGTTAAGGAATGGTTGAGAAACCATCAAAATTTTCGCAATTCTGATACACGCAACCAATAACTACAAAGGCCTATGGGAAAAATACACATACCATTGTAATCGGGCGAGCTTCTACTTTCAGATGCAACAGGAATTTCTCGATTTCGTAAATCCGTTCACGAGATATGGGAGTTTGAAGTTAAGGAATGGTTGAGAAGCCATCGAAATTTTCGCAATTCTGATGCTAGAAACGAATAACTGGAATGGCCTAGGGGAAAAGTACACACACCATTCTAATCGGGCGAGTTTCTACTTTCAGATGCAACAGGAATTGCTCGAGTTCGTCAATTCGTGCGCGAGATATGGGAGTTTGAAGTTAAGGAATGGTTGAGGAACCATCAAAATTTTCGCAAGTCTGATACTCGAAACCAATAACTACAAAGGCCTAGGGGAAAAACACACATATCTTTGTAATCGGGCGAGTTTCTACTTTCAGATGCAACAGGAATTTCTCGAGCTCGTCAATCCGTTCACGAGATATGGGAGTTTGAAGTTAAGGAATGTTTGAGAAACCATCAACATTTTCGCAATTCTGATGCTAGAAACGAATAACTGGAATGGCCTAGGGGAAAAGTACACACACTATTGTCATCGGGCGAGTTTCTACTTTCAGATGCAACAGGAATTTCTCGATTTCGTAAATCCGTTCGCGAGATATGGGGGTTTGGAGTTAAGGAATGGTTGGGAAACCCTGAAAATTTTCGCAAGTCTGATACTCGAAACCAATAACTACAAAGGCCTAGGGGAAAAACACACATATCTTTGTAATCGGGCGAGTTTCTACTTTCAGATGCAACAGGAATTTCTCGATTTCGTAAATCCGTTCGCGAGATATGGGAGTTCGGAGTTAATGAATGGTTGGGAAACCCTCAAAGTTTTCGCAAGTCTGATACTCGAAACCAATAACTACAAAGGCCTAGCGGAAAAACACACATATCTTTGTAATCGGGCGAGTTTCTACTTTCAGATGCAACAGGAATTTCTCGAGTTCGTCAATCCGTTCACGAGATATGGGAGTTTGAAGTTAAGGAATGGTTGAGAAACCATCAAAATTTTCGCAATTCTGATGCTAGAAACGAACAACTGGAATGGCCTAGGGGAAGAGTACACACACCATTGTAATCGGGCGAGTTTCTACTTTCAGATGCAACAGGAATTGCTCGAGTTCGTCAATTCGTGCGCGAGATATGGGAGTTTGAAGTTAAGGAATGGTTGAGGAACCATCAAAATTTTCGCAAGTCTGATACTCGAAACCAATAACTACAAAGGCCTAGGGGAAAAACACACATATCTTTGTAATCGGGCGAGTTTCTACTTTCAGATGCAACAGGAATTTCTCGATTTCGTAAATCCGTTCGCGAGATATGGGAGTTTGGAGTTGATGAATGGTTGGGAAACCCTCAAAGTTTTCGCAAGTCTGATACTCGAAACCAATAACTACAAAGGCCTAGCGGAAAAACACACATATCTTTGTAATCGAGCGAGTTTCTACTTTCAGATGCAACAGGATTTTCTCGAGTTCGTCAATCCGTTCACGAGATATGGGAGTTCGAAGTTAAGGAATGGTTGAGAAACCATCAACATTTTCGCAATTCTGATGCTAGAAACGAATAACAGGAATGGCCTAGGGGAAAAGTACACACACCATTGTCATCGGGCGAGTTTCTACTTTCAGATGCAACAGGAATTTCTCGATTTCGTAAATCCGTTCGCGAGATATGGGGGTTTGGAGTTAAGGAATGGTTGGGAAACCCTCAAAATTTTCGCAAGTCTGATACTCGAAACCAATAACTACAAAGGCCTAGGGGAAAAACACACATATCTTTGTAATCGGACGAGTTTCTACTTTCAGATGCAACAGGAATTTCTCGAGTTCGTCAATCCGTTCACGAGATATGGGAGTTTGAAGTTAAGGAATGGTTGAGAAACCATCAACATTTTCGCAATTCTGATGCTAGAAACGAATAACTGGAATGGCCTAGGGGAAAAGTACACACACCATTGTCATCGGGCGAGTTTCTACTTTCAGATGCAACAGGAATTTCTCGATTTCGTAAATCCGTTCACGAGATATGGGAGTTTGAAGTTAAGGAATGGTTGAGAAACCATCAAAATTTTCGCAATTCTGATACTCGCAACCAATAACTACAAAGGCCTATGGGAAAAGTACACACACCATTCTAATCGGGCGAGTCTCTAATTTCAGATGCAACAGGAATTTCTCGAGTTCGTCAATGCGTTCGCGAGATATGGGAGTTTGAAGTTAAGGAATGCTTGAGAAACCATCAAAATTTTCGAAAGTCTGATACTCGAAACCAATAACTACAAAGGCCTAGGGGAAAAACACACATATCTTTGTAATCGGGCGAGTTTCTACTTTCAGATGCAACAGGAATTTCTCGATTTCGTAAATCCGTTCGCGAGATATGGGAGTTCGGAGTTAATGAATGGTTGGGAAACCCTCAAAGTTTTCGCAAGTCTGATACTCGAAACCAATAACTACAAAGGCCTAGCGGAAAAACACACATATCTTTGTAATCGGGCGAGTTTCTACTTTCAGATGCAACAGGAATTTCTCGAGTTCGTCAATCCGTTCACGAGATATGGGAGTTTGAAGTTAAGGAATGGTTGAGAAACCATCAAAATTTTCGCAATTCTGATGCTAGAAACGAACAACTGGAATGGCCTAGGGGAAGAGTACACACACCATTGTAATCGGGCGAGTTTCTACTTTCAGATGCAACAGGAATTTCTCGAGTTCGTCAATCCGTTCGCGAGATATGGGCGCTTGAAGTTAAGGAATGTTTGAGAAACCATCAACATTTTCGCAATTCTGATGCTAGAAACGAATAACTGGAATGGCCTAGGGGAAAAGTACACACACCATTGTCATCGGGCGAGTTTCTACTTTCAGATGCAACAGGAATTTCTCGATTTCGTAAATCCGTTCACGAGATATGGGAGTTTGAAGTTAAGGAATGGTTGAGAAACCATCAAAATTTTCGCAATTCTGATACTCGCAACCAATAACTACAAAGGCCTATGGGAAAAGTACACACACCATTCTAATCGGGCGAGTCTCTAATTTCAGATGCAACAGGAATTTCTCGAGTTCGTCAATGCGTTCGCGAGATATGGGAGTTTGAAGTTAAGGAATGCTTGAGAAACCATCAAAATTTTCGAAAGTCTGATACTCGAAACCAATAACTACAAAGGCCTAGGGGAAAAACACACATATCTTTGTAATCGGGCGAGTTTCTACTTTCAGATGCAACAGGAATTTCTCGATTTCGTAAATCCGTTCGCGAGATATGGGAGTTCGGAGTTAATGAATGGTTGGGAAACCCTCAAAGTTTTCGCAAGTCTGATACTCGAAACCAATAACTACAAAGGCCTAGCGGAAAAACACACATATCTTTGTAATCGGGCGAGTTTCTACTTTCAGATGCAACAGGAATTTCTCGAGTTCGTCAATCCGTTCACGAGATATGGGAGTTTGAAGTTAAGGAATGGTTGAGGAACCATCAAAATTTTCGCAATTCTGATGCTAGAAACGAACAACTGGAATGGCCTAGGGGAAGAGTACACACACCATTGTAATCGGGCGAGTTTCTACTTTCAGATGCAACAGGAATTGCTCGAGTTCGTCAATTCGTGCGCGAGATATGGGAGTTTGAAGTTAAGGAATGGTTGAGGAACCATCAAAATTTTCGCAAGTCTGATACTCGAAACCAATAACTACAAAGGCCTAGGGGAAAAACACACATATCTTTGTAATCGGGCGAGTTTCTACTTTCAGATGCAACAGGAATTTCTCGATTTCGTAAATCCGTTCGCGAGATATGGGAGTTTGGAGTTAATGAATGGTTGGGAAACCCTCAAAGTTTTCGCAAGTCTGATACTCGAAACCAATAACTACAAAGGCCTAGCGGAAAAACACACATATCTTTGTAATCGAGCGAGTTTCTACTTTCAGATGCAACAGGATTTTCTCGAGTTCGTCAATCCGTTCACGAGATATGGGAGTTTGAAGTTAAGGAATGGTTGAGAAACCATCAAAATTTTCGCAATTCTGATGCTAGAAACGAACAACTGGAATGGCCTAGGGGAAGAGTACACACACCATTGTAATCGGGCGAGTTTCTACTTTCAGATGCAACAGGAATTGCTCGAGTTCGTCAATTCGTGCGCGAGATATGGGAGTTTGAAGTTAAGGAATGGTTGAGGAACCATCAAAATTTTCGCAAGTCTGATACTCGAAACCAATAACTACAAAGGCCTAGGGGAAAAACACACATATCTTTGTAATCGGGCGAGTTTCTACTTTCAGATGCAACAGGAATTTCTCGATTTCGTAAATCCGTTCGCGAGATATGGGAGTTTGGAGTTAATGAATGGTTGGGAAACCCTCAAAGTTTTCGCAAGTCTGATACTCGAAACCAATAACTACAAAGGCCTAGCGGAAAAACACACATATCTTTGTAATCGAGCGAGTTTCTACTTTCAGATGCAACAGGATTTTCTCGAGTTCGTCAATCCGTTCACGAGATATGGGAGTTTGAAGTTAAGGAATGGTTGAGAAACCATCAACATTTTCGCAATTCTGATGCTAGAAACGAATAACTGGAATGGCCTAGGGGAAAAGTACACACACCATTGTCATCGGGCGAGTTTCTACTCTCAGATGCAACAGGAATTTCTCGATTTCGTAAATCCGTTCGCGAGATATGGGGGTTTGGAGTTAAGGAATGGTTGGGAAACCCTCAAAATTTTCGCAAGTCTGATACTCGAAACCAATAACTACAAAGGCCTAGGGGAAAAACACACATATCTTTGTAATCGGGCGAGTTTCTACTTTCAGATGCAACAGGAATTTCTCGAGTTCGTCAATCCGTTCACGAGATATGGGAGTTTGAAGTTAAGGAATGGTTGAGAAACCATCAACATTTTCGCAATTCTGATGCTAGAAACGAATAACTGGAATGGCCTAGGGGAAAAGTACACACACCATTGTCATCGGGCGAGTTTCTACTTTCAGATGCAACAGGAATTTCTCGATTTCGTAAATCCGTTCACGAGATATGGGAGTTTGAAGTTAAGGAATGTTGAGAAACCATCAAAATTTTCGAAAGTCTGATACTCGAAACCAATAACTACAAAGGCCTAGGGGAAAAACACACATATCTTTGTAATCGGGCGAGTTTTTACTTTCAGATGCAACAGGAATTTCTCGATTTCGTAAATCCGTTCGCGAGATATGGGAGTTTGGAGTTAAGGAATGCTTGAGAAACCATCAAAATTTTCGAAAGTCTGATACTCGAAACCAATAACTACAAAGGCCTAGGGAAAAACACACATATCTTTGTAATCGGGCGAGTTTTTACTTTCAGATGCAACAGGAATTTCTCGATTTCGTAAATCCGTTCGCGTGATATGGGAGTTTGGAGTTAAGGAATGGTTGGGAAACCCTCAAAATTTTCGCAAGTCTGATACTCGAAACCAATAACTACAAAGGCCTAGCGGAAAAACACACATATCTTTGTAATCGGGCGAGTTTCCACTATCAGATGCAACAGGAATTTCTCGAGTTCGTCAATCCGTTCGCGAGATATGGGAGTTTGATGTTAAGGAATGGTTGAGAAACCATCAAAATTTTCGCAATTCTGATACTCGCAACCAATAACTACAAAGGCCCATGGGAAAAATACACATACCATTGTAATCGGGCGAGCTTCTACTTTCAGATGCAACAGGAATTTCTCGATTTCGTAAATCCGTTCACGAGATATGGGAGTTTGAAGTTAAGGAATGGTTGAGAAGCCATCGAAATTTTCGCAATTCTGATGCTAGAAACGAATAACTGGAATGGCCTAGGGGAAAAGTACACACACCATTCTAATCGGGCGAGTCTCTACATTCAGATGCAACAGGAATTTCTCGAGTTCGTCAATGCGTTCGCGAGATATGGGAGTTTGAAGTTAAGGAATGCTTGAGAAACCATCAAAATTTTCGAAGTCTGATACTCGGAACCAATAACTACAAAGGCCTAGGGGAAAAACACACATATCTTTGTAATCAGGCGAGTTTTTACTTTCAGATGCAACAGGAATTTCTCGATTTCGTAAATCGGTTCGCGAGATATGGGAGTTTGGAGTTAAGGAATGGTTGGGAAACCCTCAAAATTTTCGCAAGTCTGATACTCGAAACCAATAACTACAAAGGCCTACCGGAAAAACACACATATCTTTGTAATCGGGCGAGTTTCTACTTTGAGATGCAACAGGAATTTCTCGAGTTCGTCAATCCGTTCACGAGATATGGGAGTTTGAAGTTAAGGAATGTTTGAGAAACCATCAAAATTAACGCAATTCTGATGCTAGAAACGAACAACTGGAATGGCCTAGGGGAAGAGTACACACACCATTGTAATCGGGCGAGTTTCTACTTTCAGATGCAACAGGAATTGCTCGAGTTCGTCAATTCGTGCGCGAGATATGGGAGTTTGAAGTTAAGGAATGGTTGAGGAACCATCAAAATTTTCGCAAGTCTGATACTCGAAACCAATAACTACAAAGGCCTAGGGGAAAAACACACATATCTTTGTAATCGGGCGAGTTTCTACTTTCAGATGCAACAGGAATTTCTCGAGCTCGTCAATCCGTTCACGAGATATGGGAGTTTGAAGTTAAGGAATGGTTGAGAAACCATCGAAATTTTCGCAATTCTAATGCTAGAAACTAATAACTGGAACGGCCCAGGGGAAAAGTACCCACACCATTCTAATCGGGCGAGTCTCTACTTTCAGATGCAACAGGAATTTCTCGAGTTCGTCAATCCGTTCGCGAGATATGGGAGTTTGAAGTTAAGGAATGCTTGAGAAACCATCAAGATTTTCGCAAGTCTAATACTCGAAACCAATAACTACAAAGGCCTAGGGGAAAAATGCACATACCTTTGTAATCGGGCGAGTTTCCACTTTGAGATGCAACAGGAATTTCTGGAGTTCGTCAATCCGTTCGCGAGATATGGGCGTTTGAAGTTAAGGAATGGTTGAGAAACCATCAAAATTTTCGCAATTCTGATACTCGAAACCAATAACTACAAAGGCCTAGGGGAAAAATACACATACCGTTGTAATCGGGCGAGCTTCTACTTTCAGATGCAACAGGAATTTCTCGATTTCGTAAATCCGTTCACGAGATATGGGAGTTTGAAGTTAAGGAAGGGTTGAGAAGCCATCGAAATTTTCGCAATTCTGATGCTAGAAACGAATAACTGAAATGGCCTAGGGGAAAAGTACACACACCATTCTAATCGGGCGAGTCTCTACTTTCAGATGCAACAGGAATTTCTCGATTTCGTAAATCCGTTCGCGAGATATGGGGGTTTGGAGTTAAGGAATGGTTGGGAAACCCTCAAAATTTTCGCAAGTCTGATACTCGCAACCAATAACTACAAAGGCCTATGGGAAAAGTACACACACCATTCTAATCGGGCGAGTCTCTAATTTCAGATGCAACAGGAATTTCTCGAGTTCGTCAATGCGTTCGCGAGATATGGGAGTTTGAAGTTAAGGAATGCTTGAGAAACCATCAAAATTATCGAAAGTCTGATACTCGAAACCAATAACTACAAAGGCCTAGGGGAAAAACACACATATCTTTGTAATCGGGCGAGTTTCCACTTTCAGATGCAACAGGAATTTCTCGAGTTCGTCATTCCGTTCGCGAGATATGGGAGTTTGAAGTTTAGGAATGGTTGAGAACCATCAAAATTTTCGCAATTCTGATACTCGAAACCAATAACTACAAAGGCCTAGGGGAAAAATACCCATACCGATGTAATCGGGCGAGCTTCTACTTTTAGATGCAACAGGAATTTCTCGATTTCGTAAATCCGTTCACGAGATATGGGAGTTTGAAGTTAAGGAATGGTTGAGAAGCCATCGAAATTTTCGCAATTCTGATGCTAGAAACGAACAACTGGAATGGCCTAGGGGAAGAGTACAAACACAATTGTAATCGGGCGAGTTTCTACTTTCAGATGCAACAGGAATTTCTCGAGCTCGTCAATCCGTTCACGAGATATGGGAGTTTGAAGTTAAGGAATGGTTGAGAAACCATCGAAATTTTCGCAATTCTGATGCTAGAAACGAATAACTGGAACGGCCTAGGGGAAAAGTACCCACACCATTCTAATCGGGCTAGTCTCTACTTTCAGATGCAACAGGAATTTCTCGAGTTCGTCAATCCGTTCGCGAGATATGGGAGTTTGAAGTTAAGGAATGCTTGAGAAACCATCAAGATTTTCGCAAGTCTAATACTCGAAACCAATAACTACAAAGGCCTAGCGGAAAAACACACATATCTTTGTAAACGGGCGAGTTTCCACTTTCAGATGCAACAGGAATTTCTCGAGTTCGTCAATCCGTTCGCGAGATATGGGAGTTTGATGTTAAGGAATGGTTGAGAAACCATCAAAATTTTCGCAATTCTGATACACGCAACCAATAACTACAAAGGCCTATGGGAAAAATACACATACCGTTGTAATCGGGCGAGCTTCTACTTTCAGATGCAACAGGAATTTCTCGATTTCGTAAATCCGTTCACGAGATATGGGAGTTTGAAGTTAAGGAATGGTTGAGAAGCCATCGAAGTTTTCGCAATTCTGATGCTAGAAACGAATAACTGGAATGGCCTAGGGGAAAAGTACCCACACAATTCTAATCGGGCGAGTTTCCACTTTCAGATGCAACAAGAATTTCTCGAGTTCGTCATTCCGTTCGCGAGATATGGGAGTTTGAAGTTTAGGAATGGTTGAGAAACCATCAAAATTTTCGCAATTCTGATACTCGAAACCAATAACTACAAAGGCCTAGGGGAAAAATACCCATACCGTTGTAATCGGGCGAGCTTCTACTTTTAGATGCAACAGGAATATCTCGATTTCGTAAATCCGTTCACGAGATATGGGAGTTTGAAGTTAAGGAATGGTTGAGAAGCCATCGAAATTTTCGCAATTCTGATGCTAGAAACGAATAACTGGAATGGCCTAGGGGAAAAGTACACACACCATTCTAATCGGGCGAGTCTCTACTTTCAGATGCAACAGGAATTTCTCGAGTTCGTCAATCCGTTCAAGAGATATGGGAGTTTGAAGTTAAGCAATGGTTGAGAAACCATCAAAATTTTCGCAATTCTGATGCTAGAAACGAACAACTGGAATGGCCTAGGGGAAGAGTACAAACACAATTGTAATCGGGCGTGTTTCTACTTTCAGATGCAACAGGAATTTCTCGAGCTCGTCAATCCGTTCACGAGATATGGGAGTTTGAAGTTAAGGAATGGTTGAGAAACCATCGAAATTTTCGCAATTCTGATGCTAGAAACGAATAACTGGAACGGCCTAGGGGAAAAGTACCCACACCATTCTAATCGGGCTAGTCTCTACTTTCAGATGCAACAGGAATTTCTGGAGTTCGTCAATCCGTTCGCGAGATATGGGAGTTTGAAGTTAAGGAATGCTTGAGAAACCATCAAGATTTTCGCAAGTCTAATACTCGAAACCAATAACAACAAAGGCCTAGGGGAAAAATGCACATACTTTTGTAATCGGGCGAGTTTACACTTTGAGATGCAACAGGAATTTCTCGAGTTTGTCAATCCGTTCGCGAGATATGGGCGTTTGAAGTTAAGGAATGTTTGAGAAACCATCAACATTTACGCAATTCTGATGCTAGAAACGAATAACTGGAATGGCCTAGGGGAAAAGTACACACACCATTGTCATCGGGCGAGTTTCTACTTTCAGATGCAACAGGAATTTCTCGATTTCGTAAATCTGTTCGCGAGATATGGGAGTTTGGAGTTAAGGAATGGTTGGGAAACCCTCAAAATTTTCGCAAGTCTGATACTCGAAACCAATAACTACAAAGGCCTAGCGGAAAAACACACATATCTTTGTAATCGGGCGAGTTTCCACTTTCAGATGCAACAGGAATTTCTCGAGTTCGTCATTCCGTTCGCGAGATATGGGAGTTTGAAGTTTAGGAATGGTTGAGAAACCATCAAAATTTTCGCAATTCTGATACTCGAAACCAATAACTACAAAGGCCTAGGGGAAAAATACCCATACCGTTGTAATCGGGCGAGCTTCTACTTTTAGATGCAACAGGAATTTCTCGATTTCGTAAATCCGTTCACGAGATATGGCAGTTTGAAGTTAAGGAATGGTTGAGAAGCCATCGAAATTTTCGCAATTCTGATGCTAGAAACGAATAACTGGAATGGCCTAGGGGAAAAGTACACACACCATTCTAATCGGGCGAGTCTCTACTTTCAGATGCAACAGGAATTTCTCGAGTTCGTCAATGCGTTCGCGAGATATGGGAGTTTGAAGTTAAGGAATGCTTGAGAAACCATCAAAATTTTCGAAAGTCTGATACTCGAAACCAATAGCTACAAAGGCCTAGGGGAAAAACACACATATCTTTGTAATCTGGCGAGTTTCTACTTTCAGATGCAACAGGAATTTCTCGAGTTCGTCAATCCGTTCGCAACATATGGGAGTTTGAAGTTAAGGAATGCTTGAGAAACCATCAAAATTTTCGAAAGTCTGATACTCGAAACCAATAGGTACAAAGGCCTAGGGGAAAATACACATACCTTTGTAATCAGGCGAGTTTCCACTTTCAGATGCAACAGGAATTTCTCGAGTTCGTCTATCCGTTCGCGAGATATGGGAGTTTGAAGCTAAGGAATGCTTGAGAAACCATCAAAATTTTCGAAAGTCTGATACTCGAAACCAATAGCTACAAAGGCCTAGGGGAAAAACACACATATCTTTGTAATCTGGCGAGTTTCTACTTTCAGATGCAACAGGAATTTCTCGAGTTCGTCAATCCGTTCGCAACATATGGGAGTTTGAAGTTAAGGAATGCTTGAGAAACCATCAAAATTTTCGCAATTCTGATACTCGAAACCAATAACTACAAAGGCCTAGGGGAAAAATACCCATACCGTTGTAATCGGGCGAGCTTCTACTTTCAGATGCAACAGGAATTTCTCGAGTTCGTCAATCCGTTCACGAGATATGGGAGTTTGAAATTAAGGAATGGTTGAGAAACCATCAAAATTTTCGCAATTCTGATGCTAGAAACGAACAACTGGAATGGCCTAGGGGAAGAGTACACACACCATTGTAATCGGGCGAGTTTCTACTTTCAGATGCAACAGGAATTTCTCGAGTTCGTCAATCCGTTCACGAGATATGGGAGTTTGAAGTTAAGCAATGGTTGAGAAACCATCAAAATTTTCGCAATTCTGATGCTAGAAACGAACAACTGGAATGGCCTAGGGAAGAGTACAAACACAATTGTAATCGGGCGTGTTTCTACTTTCAGATGCAACAGGAATTTCTCGAGCTCGTCAATCTGTTCACGAGATATGGGAGTTTGAAGTTAAGGAATGGTTGAGAAACCATCGAAATTTTCGCAATTCTGATGCTAGAAACGAATAACTGGAACGGCCTAGGGGAAAAGTACCCACACCATTCTCATCGGGCTAGTCTCTACTTTCAGATGCAACAGGAATTTCTCGAGTTCGTCAATCCGTTCGCGAGATATGGGAGTTTGAAGTTAAGGAATGCTTGAGAAACCATCAAGATTTTCGCAAGTCTAATACTCGAAACCAATAACTACAAAGGCCTAGGGGAAAAATGCACATACTTTTGTAATCGGGCGAGTTTACACTTTGAGATGCAACAGGAATTTCTCGAGTTCGTCAATCCGTTCGCGAGATATGGGCGTTTGAAGTTAAGGAATGTTTGAGAAACCATCAACATTTACGCAATTCTGATGCTAGAAACGAATAACTGGAATGGCCTAGGGGAAAAGTACACACACCATTGTCATCGGGCGAGTTTGTACTTTCAGATGCAACAGGAATTTCTCGATTTCGTAAATCTGTTCGCGAGATATGGGAGTTTGGAGTTAAGGAATGGTTGGGAAACCCTCAAAATTTTCGCAAGTCTGATACTCGAAACCAATAACTACAAAGGCCTAGCGGAAAAACACACATATCTTTGTAATCGGGCGAGTTTCCACTTTCAGATGCAACAGGAATTTCTCGAGTTCGTCATTCCGTTCGCGAGATATGGGAGTTTGAACTTTAGGAATGGTTGAGAAACCATCAAAATTTCGCAATTCTGATACTCGAAACCAATAACTACAAAGGCCTAGGGGAAAAATACCCATACCGTTGTAATCGGGCGAGCTTCTACTTTTAGATGCAACAGGAATTTCTCGATTTCGTAAATCCGTTCACGAGATATGGCAGTTTGAAGTTAAGGAATGGTTGAGAAGCCATCGAAATTTTCGCAATTCTGATGCTAGAAACGAATAACTGGAATGGCCTAGGGGAAAAGTACACACACCATTCTAATCGGGCGAGTCTCTACTTTCAGATGCAACAGGAATTTCTCGAGTTCGTCAATGCGTTCGCGAGATATGGGAGTTTGAAGTTAAGGAATGCTTGAGAAACCATCAAAATTTTCGAAAGTCTGATACTCGAAACCAATAGCTACAAAGGCCTAGGGGAAAAACACACATATCTTTGTAATCTGGCGAGTTTCTACTTTCAGATGCAACAGGAATTTCTCGAGTTCGTCAATCCGTTCGCAACATATGGGAGTTTGAAGTTAAGGAATGCTTGAGAAACCATCAAAATTTTCGAAAGTCTGATACTCGAAACCAATAGGTACAAAGGCCTAGGGGAAAAACACACATATCTTTGTAATCTGGCGAGTTTCTACTTTCAGATGCAACAGGAATTTCTCGAGTTTGTCAATCCGTCCGCAACATATGGGAGTTTGAAGTTAAGGAATGCTTGAGAAACCATCAAAATTTTCGAAAGTCTGATACTCGAAACCAATAGGTACAAAGGCCTAGGGGAAAAACACACATATCTTTGTAATCTGGCGAGTTTCTACTTTCAGATGCAACAGGAATTTCTCGAGTTCGTCAATCCGTTCGCAACATATGGGAGTTTGAAGTTAAGGAATGCTTGAGAAACCATCAAAATTTTCGCAATTCTGATACTCGAAACCAATAACTACAAAGGCCTAGGGGAAAAATACCCATACCTTTGTAATCGGGCGAGCTTCTACTTTTAGATGCAACAGGAATTTCTCGATTTCGTAAATCCGTTCACGAGATATGGGAGTTTGAAGTTAAGGAATGGTTGAGAAGCCATCGAAATTTTCGCAATTCTGATGCTAGAAACGAATAACTGGAATGGCCTAGGGGAAAAGTACACACACCATTCTAATCGGGCGAGTCTCTACTTTCAGATGCAACAGGAATTTCTCGAGTTCGTCAATGCGTTCGCGAGATATGGGAGTTTGAAGTTAAGGAATGCTTGAGAAACCATCAAAATTTTCGAAAGTCTGATACTCGAAACCAATAGCTACAAAGGCCTAGGGGAAAAACACACATATCTTTGTAATCTGGCGAGTTTCTACTTTCAGATGCAACAGGAATTTCTCGAGTTCGTCAATCCGTTCGCAACATATGGGAGTTTGAAGTTAAGGAATGCTTGAGAAACCATCAAAATTTTCGAAAGTCTGATACTCGAAACCAATAGGTACAAAGGCCTAGGGGAAAATACACATACCTTTGTAATCAGGCGAGTTTCCACTTTCAGATGCAACAGGAATTTCTCGAGTTCGTCTATCCGTTCGCGAGATATGGGAGTTTGAAGCTAAGGAATGCTTGAGAAACCATCAAAATTTTCGAAAGTCTGATACTCGAAACCAATAGCTACAAAGGCCTAGGGGAAAAACACACATATCTTTGTAATCTGGCGAGTTTCTACTTTCAGATGCAACAGGAATTTCTCGAGTTTGTCAATCCGTTCGCAACATATGGGAGTTTGAAGTTAAGGAATGCTTGAGAAACCATCAAAATTTTCGAAAGTCTGATACTCGAAACCAATAGGTACAAAGGCCTAGGGGAAAAACACACATATCTTTGTAATCTGGCGAGTTTCTACTTTCAGATGCAACAGGAATTTCTCGAGTTCGTCAATCCGTTCGCAACATATGGGAGTTTGAAGTTAAGGAATGCTTGAGAAACCATCAAAATTTTCGCAATTCTGATACTCGAAACCAATAACTACAAAGGCCTAGGGGAAAAATACCCATACCTTTGTAATCGGGCGAGCTTCTACTTTTAGATGCAACAGGAATTTCTCGATTTCGTAAATCCGTTCACGAGATATGGGAGTTTGAAGTTAAGGAATGGTTGAGAAGCCATCGAAATTTTCGCAATTCTGATGCTAGAAACGAATAACTGGAATGGCCTAGGGGAAAAGTACACGCACCATTCTAATCGGGCGAGTCTCTACTTTCAGATGCAACAGGAATTTCTCGAGTTCGTCAATGCGTTCGCGAGATATGGGAGTTTGAAGTTAAGGAATGCTTGAGAAACCATCAAAATTTTCGAAAGTCTGGTACTCGAAACCAATAGCTACAAAGGCCTAGGGGAAAAACACACATATCTTTGTAATCTGGCGAGTTTCTACTTTCAGATGCAACAGGAATTTCTCGAGTTCGTCAATCCGTTCGCAACATATGGGAGTTTGAAGTTAAGGAATGCTTGAGAAACCATCAAAATTTTCGAAAGTCTGATACTCGAAACCAATAGGTACAAAGGCCTAGGGGAAAGACACACATATCTTTGTAATCTGGCGAGTTTCTACTTTCAGATGCAACAGGAATTTCTCGAGTTCGTCAATCCGTTCGCAACATATGGGAGTTTGAAGTTAAGGAATGCTTGAGAAACCATCAAAATTTTCGAAAGTCTGATACTCGAAACCAATAACTACAAAGGCCTAGGGGAAAAATACCCATACCGTTGTAATCGGGCGAGCTTCTACTTTTAGATGCAACAGGAATTTCTCGATTTCGTAAATCCGTTCACGAGATATGGGAGTTTGAAGTTAAGGAATGGTTGAGAAGCCATCGAAATTTTCGCAATTCTGATGCTAGAAACGAATAACTGGATTGGCCTAGGGGAAAGGTACACACACCATTCTAATCGGGCGAGTCTCTACTTTCAGATGCAACAGGAATTTCTCGAGTTCGTCAATGCGTTCGCGAGATATGGGAGTTTGAAGTTAAGGAATGCTTGAGAAACCATCAAAATTTTCGAAAGTCTGATACTCGAAACCAATAGCTACAAAGGCCTAGGGGAAAAACACACATATCTTTGTAATCTGGCGAGTTTCTACTTTCAGATGCAACAGGAATTTCTCGAGTTCGTCAATCCGTTCGCAACATATGGGAGTTTGAAGTTAAGGAATGCTTGAGAAACCATCAAAATTTTCGAAAGTCTGATACTCGAAACCAATAGGTACAAAGGCCTAGGGGAAAATACACATACCTTTGTAATCAGGCGTGTTTCCACTTTCAGATGCAACAGGAATTTCTCGAGTTCGTCTATCCGTTCGCGAGATATGGGGGTTTGAAGCTAAGGAATGCTTGAGAAACCATCAAAATTTTCGAAAGTCTGATACTCGAAACCAATAGCTACAAAGGCCTAGGGGAAAAACACACATATCTTTGTAATCTGGCGAGTTTCTACTTTCAGATGCAACAGGAATTTCTCGAGTTCGTCAATCCGTTCGCAACATATGGGAGTTTGAAGTTAAGGAATGCTTGAGAAACCATCAAAATTTTCGAAAGTCTGATACTCGAAACCAATAGGTACAAAGGCCTAGGGGAAAAACACACATATCTTTGTAATCTGGCGAGTTTCTACTTTCAGATGCAACAGGAATTTCTCGAGTTCGTCAATCCGTTCGCAACATATGGGAGTTTGAAGTTAAGGAATGCTTGAGAAACCATCAAAATTTTCGAAAGTCTGATACTCGAAACCAATAACTACAAAGGCCTAGGGGAAAAATACCCATACCGTTGTAATCGGGCGAGCTTCTACTTTTAGATGCAACAGGAATTTCTCGATTTCGTAAATCCGTTCACGAGATATGGGAGTTTGAAGTTAAGGAATGGTTGAGAAGCCATCGAAATTTTCGCAATTCTGATGCTAGAAACGAATAACTCGAATGGCCTAGGGGAAAAGTACACACACCATTCTAATCGGGCGAGTCTCTACTTTCAGATGCAACAGGAATTTCTCGAGTTCGTCAATGCGTTCGCGAGATATGGGAGTTTGAAGTTAAGGAATGCTTGAGAAACCATCAAAATTTTCGAAAGTCTGATACTCGAAACCAATAGCTACAAAGGCCTAGGGGAAAAACACACATATCTTTATAATCTGGCGAGTTTCTACTTTCAGATGCAACAGGAATTTCTCGAGTTCGTCAATCCGTTCGCAACATATGGGAGTTTGAAGTTAAGGAATGCTTGAGAAACCATCAAAATTTTCGAAAGTCTGATACTCGAAACCAATAGGTACAAAGGCCTAGGGGAAAATACACATACCTTTGTAATCAGGCGAGTTTCCACTTTCAGATGCAACAGGAATTTCTCGAGTTCGTCTATCCGTTCGCGAGATATGGGAGTTTGAAGTTAAGGAAGACTTGAGAAACCATCAAAATTTTCGAAAGTCTGATACTCGAAACCAATAGGTACAAAGGCCTAGGGGAAAAACACACATATCTTTGTAATCTGGCGAGTTTCTACTTTCAGATGCAACAGGAATTTCTCGAGTTCGTCAATCCGTTCGCAACATATGGGAGTTTGAAGTTAAGGAATGCTTGAGAAACCATCAAAATTTTCGAAAGTCTGATACTCGAAACCAATAGGTACAAAGGCCTAGGGGAAAATACACATACCTTTGTAATCAGGCGAGTTTCCACTTTCAGATGCAACAGGAATTTCTCGAGTTCGTCTATCCGTTCGCGAGATATGGGGGTTTGAAGCTAAGGAATGCTTGAGAAACCATCAAAATTTTCGAAAGTCTGATACTCGAAACCAATAGCTACAAAGGCCTAGGGGAAAAACACACATATCTTTGTAATCTGGCGAGTTTCTACTTTCAGATGCAACAGGAATTTCTCGAGTTCGTCAATCCGTTCGCAACATATGGGAGTTTGAAGTTAAGGAATGCTTGAGAAACCATCAAAATTTTCGAAAGTCTGATACTCGAAACCAATAGGTACAAAGGCCTAGGGGAAAAACACACATATCTTTGTAATCTGGCGAGTTTCTACTTTCAGATGCAACACGAATTTCTCGAGTTCGTCAATCCGTTCGCAACATATGGGAGTTTGAAGTTAAGGAATGCTTGAGAAACCATCAAAATTTTCGAAAGTCTGATACTCGAAACCAATAACTACAAAGGCCTAGGGGAAAAATACCCATACCGTTGTAATCGGGCGAGCTTCTACTTTTAGATGCAACAGGAATTTCTCGATTTCGTAAATCCGTTCACGAGATATGGGAGTTTGAAGTTAAGGAATGGTTGAGAAGCCATCGAAATTTTCGCAATTCTCATGCTAGAAACGAATAACTGGAATGGCCTAGGGGAAAAGTACACACACCATTCTAATCGGGCGAGTCTCTACTTTCAGATGCAACAGGAATTTCTCGAGTTCGTCAATGCGTTCGCGAGATATGGGAGTTTGAAGTTAAGGAATGCTTGAGAAACCATCAAAATTTTCGAAAGTCTGATACTCGAAACCAATAGCTACAAAGGCCTAGGGGAAAAACACACATATCTTTATAATCTGGCGAGTTTCTACTTTCAGATGCAACAGGAATTTCTCGAGTTCGTCAATCCGTTCGCAACATATGGGAGTTTGAAGTTAAGGAATGCTTGAGAAACCATCAAAATTTTCGAAAGTCTGATACTCGAAACCAATAACTACAAAGGCCTAGGGGAAAATACACATACCTTTGTAATCAGGCGAGTTTCCACTTTCAGATGCAACAGGAATTTCTCGAGTTCGTCTATCCGTTCGCGAGATATGGGAGTTTGAAGTTAAGGAAGACTTGAGAAACCATCAAAATTTTCGCAATTCTGATACTCGAAACCAATAACTACAAAGGCCTAGGGGAAAAATACCTATACCGCTGTAATCGGGCGAGCTTCTACTTTTAGATGCAACAGGAATTTCTCGATTTCGTAAATCCGTTCACGAGATATGGGAGTTTGAAGTTAAGGAATGGTTGAGAAGCCATCGAAATTTTCGCAATTCTGATGCTAGAAACGAATAACTGGAATGGCCTAGGGGAAAAGTACACACACCATTCTAATCGGGCGAGTCTCTACTTTCAGATGCAACAGGAATTTCTCGAGTTCGTCAATGCGTTCGCGAGATATGGGAGATTGAAGTTAAGGAATGCTTTAGAAACCATCAAAATTTTCGAAAGTCTGATACTCGAAACCAATAACTACAAAGGCCTAGGGAAAAATACACATACCTTTGTAATCTGGCGAGTTTCTACTTTCAGATGCAACAGGAATTTCTCGAGTTCGTCAATCCGTTCGCAACATATGGGAGTTTGAAGTTAAGGAATGCTTGAGAAACCTTCAAAATTTTCGAAAGTTTGATACTCGAAACCAATAGGTACAAAAGCCTAGGGGAAAATACACACACCTTTGTAATCGGGCGAGTTTCCACTTTCAGATGCAACAGGAATTTCTCGAGTTCGTCATTCCGTTCGCGAGATATGGGAGTTTGAAGTTAAGGAATGGTTGACAAACCATCAAAATTTTCGCAATTCTGATGCTAGAAACGAATAACTGGAATGGCCTAGGGGAAAAATACCCATACCGTTGTAATCGGGCGAGCTTCTACTTTTAGATGCAACAGGAATTTCTCGATTTCGTAAATCCGTTCACGAGATATGGGAGTTTGAAGTTAAGGAATGGTTGAGAAGCCATCGAAATTTTCGCAATTCTGATGCTAGAAACGAATAACTCGAATGGCCTAGGGGAAAAGTACACACACCATTCTAATCGGGCGAGTCTCTACTTTCAGATGCAACAGGAATTTCTCGAGTTCGTCAATGCGTTCGCGAGATATGGGAGTTTGAAGTTAAGGAATGCTTGAGAAACCATCAAAATTTTCGAAAGTCTGATACTCGAAACCAATAGCTACAAAGGCCTAGGGGAAAAACACACATATCTTTATAATCTGGCGAGTTTCTACTTTCAGATGCAACAGGAATTTCTCGAGTTCGTCAATCCGTTCGCAACATATGGGAGTTTGAAGTTAAGGAATGCTTGAGAAACCATCAAAATTTTCGAAAGTCTGATACTCGAAACCAATAGGTACAAAGGCCTAGGGGAAAATACACATACCTTTGTAATCAGGCGAGTTTCCACTTTCAGATGCAACAGGAATTTCTCGAGTTCGTCTATCCGTTCGCGAGATATGGGAGTTTGAAGTTAAGGAAGACTTGAGAAACCATCAAAATTTTCGAAAGTCTGATACTCGAAACCAATAGGTACAAAGGCCTAGGGGAAAAACACACATATCTTTGTAATCTGGCGAGTTTCTACTTTCAGATGCAACAGGAATTTCTCGAGTTCGTCAATCCGTTCGCAACATATGGGAGTTTGAAGTTAAGGAATGCTTGAGAAACCATCAAAATTTTCGAAAGTCTGATACTCGAAACCAATAGGTACAAAGGCCTAGGGGAAAATACACATACCTTTGTAATCAGGCGAGTTTCCACTTTCAGATGCAACAGGAATTTCTCGAGTTCGTCTATCCGTTCGCGAGATATGGGGGTTTGAAGCTAAGGAATGCTTGAGAAACCATCAAAATTTTCGAAAGTCTGATACTCGAAACCAATAGCTACAAAGGCCTAGGGGAAAAACACACATATCTTTGTAATCTGGCGAGTTTCTACTTTCAGATGCAACAGGAATTTCTCGAGTTCGTCAATCCGTTCGCAACATATGGGAGTTTGAAGTTAAGGAATGCTTGAGAAACCATCAAAATTTTCGAAAGTCTGATACTCGAAACCAATAGGTACAAAGGCCTAGGGGAAAAACACACATATCTTTGTAATCTGGCGAGTTTCTACTTTCAGATGCAACACGAATTTCTCGAGTTCGTCAATCCGTTCGCAACATATGGGAGTTTGAAGTTAAGGAATGCTTGAGAAACCATCAAAATTTTCGAAAGTCTGATACTCGAAACCAATAACTACAAAGGCCTAGGGGAAAAATACCCATACCGTTGTAATCGGGCGAGCTTCTACTTTTAGATGCAACAGGAATTTCTCGATTTCGTAAATCCGTTCACGAGATATGGGAGTTTGAAGTTAAGGAATGGTTGAGAAGCCATCGAAATTTTCGCAATTCTCATGCTAGAAACGAATAACTGGAATGGCCTAGGGGAAAAGTACACACACCATTCTAATCGGGCGAGTCTCTACTTTCAGATGCAACAGGAATTTCTCGAGTTCGTCAATGCGTTCGCGAGATATGGGAGTTTGAAGTTAAGGAATGCTTGAGAAACCATCAAAATTTTCGAAAGTCTGATACTCGAAACCAATAGCTACAAAGGCCTAGGGGAAAAACACACATATCTTTATAATCTGGCGAGTTTCTACTTTCAGATGCAACAGGAATTTCTCGAGTTCGTCAATCCGTTCGCAACATATGGGAGTTTGAAGTTAAGGAATGCTTGAGAAACCATCAAAATTTTCGAAAGTCTGATACTCGAAACCAATAACTACAAAGGCCTAGGGGAAAATACACATACCTTTGTAATCAGGCGAGTTTCCACTTTCAGATGCAACAGGAATTTCTCGAGTTCGTCTATCCGTTCGCGAGATATGGGAGTTTGAAGTTAAGGAAGACTTGAGAAACCATCAAAATTTTCGCAATTCTGATACTCGAAACCAATAACTACAAAGGCCTAGGGGAAAAATACCTATACCGCTGTAATCGGGCGAGCTTCTACTTTTAGATGCAACAGGAATTTCTCGATTTCGTAAATCCGTTCACGAGATATGGGAGTTTGAAGTTAAGGAATGGTTGAGAAGCCATCGAAATTTTCGCAATTCTGATGCTAGAAACGAATAACTGGAATGGCCTAGGGGAAAAGTACACACACCATTCTAATCGGGCGAGTCTCTACTTTCAGATGCAACAGGAATTTCTCGAGTTCGTCAATGCGTTCGCGAGATATGGAGATTGAAGTTAAGGAATGCTTAGAAACCATCAAAATTTTCGAAAGTCTGATACTCGAAACCAATAACTACAAAGGCCTAGGGAAAAATACACATACCTTTGTAATCTGGCGAGTTTCTACTTTCAGATGCAACAGGAATTTCTCGAGTTCGTCAATCCGTTCGCAACATATGGGAGTTTGAAGTTAAGGAATGCTTGAGAAACCTTCAAAATTTTCGAAAGTTTGATACTCGAAACCAATAGGTACAAAAGCCTAGGGGAAAATACACACACCTTTGTAATCGGGCGAGTTTCCACTTTCAGATGCAACAGGAATTTCTCGAGTTCGTCATTCCGTTCGCGAGATATGGGAGTTTGAAGTTAAGGAATGGTTGACAAACCATCAAAATTTTCGCAATTCTGATGCTAGAAACGAATAACTGGAATGGCCTAGGGGAAAAGTGCACACACCATTGTAACCGGGCGAGTTTCTACTTTCAGATGCAACAGGAATTTCTCGATTTCGTAAATCCGTTCGCGAGATATGGGAGTTTGAAGTTAAGGAATGGTTGGGAAACCCTCAAAATTTTCGCAAGTCTGATACTCGAAACCAATAACTACAAAGGCCTAGGGGAAAAACACACATATCTTTGTAATCGGGCGAGTTTCTACTTTCAGATGCAACAGGAACTTCTCGAGTTCTTCGTTCCGTTCGCAAGATATGGGAGTTTGAAGTTAAGGAATGGTTGAGAAACCATCGAAATTTTCGCAATTCTGATGCTAGAAACGAATAACTGGAACGGCCTAGGGGAAAAGTACCCACACCATTCTAATCGGGCTAGTCTCTACTTTCAGATGCAACAGGAATTTCTCGAGTTCGTCAATCCGTTCGCGAGATATGGGAGTTTGATGTTAAGGAATGCTTGAGAAACCATCAAAATTTTCGAAAGTCTGATACTCGAAACCAATAGGTACAAAGCCCTAGGGGAAAATACACATACCTTTGTAATCGGGCGAGTTTCCACTTTCAGATGCAACAGGAATTTCTCGAGTTCGTCATTCCGTTCGCGAGATATGGGAGTTTGAAGTTAAGGAATGGTTGAGAAACCATCAAAATTTTCGCAATTCTGATGCTAGAAACGAATAACTGGAACGGCCTAGGGGAAAAGTACCCACACAATTCTAATCGGGCGAGTCTCTACTTTCAGATGCAACAGGAATTTCTCGAGTTCGTCAATCCGTTCGCGAGATATGGGAGTTTGAAGTTAAGGAATGGTTGGGAAACCCTCGAAATTTTCGCAAGTCTGATACTCAAAACCAATAACTACAAAGGCCTAGGGGAAAAAAAAACATATCTTTGTAATCGGGCGAGTTTCTACTTTCAGATGCAACAGGAATTTCTCGAGTTCGTCAATCCGTTCGCAAGATATGGGAGTTTGAACTTAAGGAATGCTTGAGAAACAATCAAAATTTTCGAAAGTTTGATACTCGAAACCAATAGGTACAAAGGCCTAGGGGAAAATACACATACCTTTGTAATCGGGCGAGTTTCCACTTTCAGATGCAACAGGAATTTCTCGAGTTCGTCATTCCGTTCGCGAGATATGGGAGTTTGAAGTTAAGGAATGGTTGAGAAACCATCAAAATTTTCGCAATTCTGATGCTAGAAACGAATAACTGGAATGGCCTAGGGGAAAAGTGCACACACCATTGTAACCGGGCGAGTTTCTACTTTCAGATGCAACAGGAATTTCTCGATTTCGTAAATCCGTTCGCGAGATATGGGAGTTTGAAGTTAAGGAATGGTTGGGAAACCCTCAAAATTTTCGCAAGTCTGATACTCAAAACCAATAACTACAAAGGCCTAGGGGAAAAAAAAACATATCTTTGTAATCGGGCGAGTTTCTACTTTCAGATGCAACAGGAATTTCTCGAGTTCGTCAATCCGTTCGCAAGATATGGGAGTTTGAACTTAAGGAATGCTTGAGAAACCATCAAAATTTTCGAAAGTTTGATACTCGAAACCAATAGGTACAAAGGCCTAGGGGAAAAATACCCATACCGTTGTAATCGGGCGAGCTTCTACTTTTAGATGCAACAGGAGTTTCTCGATTTCGTAAATCCGTTCACGAGATATGGGAGTTTGAAGTTAAGGAATGGTTGAGAAGCCATCGAAATTTTCGCAATTCTGATGCTAGAAACGAATAACTGGAATGGCCTAGGGGAAAAGTACACACACCATTCTAATCGGGCGAGTCTCTACTTTCAGATGCAACAGGAATTTCTCGAGTTCGTCCATGCGTTCGCGAGATATGGGAGTTTGAAGTTAAGGAATGCTTGAGAAACCATCAAAATTTTCGAAAGTCTGATACTCGAAACCAATAACTACAAAGGCCTAGGGGAAAAACACACATATCTTTGTAATCTGGCGAGTTTCTACTTTCAGATGCAACAGGAATTTCTCGAGTTCGTCAATCCGTTCGCAACATATGGGAGTTTGTTGTTAAGGAATGCTTGAGAAACCATCAAAATTTTCGAAAGTCTGATACTCGAAACCAATAGGTACAAAGCCCTAGGGGAAAATACACATACCTTTGTAATCGGGCGAGTTTCCACTTTCAGATGCAACAGGAATTTCTCGAGTTCGTCATTCCGTTCGCGAGATATGGGAGTTTGAAGTTAAGGAATGGTTGAGAAACCATCAAAATTTTCGCAATTCTGATGCTAGAAACGAATAACTGGAACGGCCTAGGGGAAAAGTACCCACACAATTCTAATCGGGCGAGTCTCTACTTTCAGATGCAACAGGAATTTCTCGAGTTCGTCAATCCGTTCGCGAGATATGGGAGTTTGAAGTTAAGGAATGGTTGGGAAACCCTCGAAATTTTCGCAAGTCTGATACTCAAAACCAATAACTACAAAGGCCTAGGGGAAAAAAAAACATATCTTTGTAATCGGGCGAGTTTCTACTTTCAGATGCAACAGGAATTTCTCGAGTTCGTCAATCCGTTCGCAAGATATGGGAGTTTGAACTTAAGGAATGCTTGAGAAACAATCAAAATTTTCGAAAGTTTGATACTCGAAACCAATAGGTACAAAGGCCTAGGGGAAAATACACATACCTTTGTAATCGGGCGAGTTTCCACTTTCAGATGCAACAGGAATTTCTCGAGTTCGTCATTCCGTTCGCGAGATATGGGAGTTTGAAGTTAAGGAATGGTTGAGAAACCATCAAAATTTTCGCAATTCTGATGCTAGAAACGAATAACTGGAATGGCCTAGGGGAAAAGTGCACACACCATTGTAACCGGGCGAGTTTCTACTTTCAGATGCAACAGGAATTTCTCGATTTCGTAAATCCGTTCGCGAGATATGGGAGTTTGAAGTTAAGGAATGGTTGGGAAACCCTCAAAATTTTCGCAAGTCTGATACTCAAAACCAATAACTACAAAGGCCTAGGGGAAAAAAAAACATATCTTTGTAATCGGGCGAGTTTCTACTTTCAGATGCAACAGGAATTTCTCGAGTTCGTCAATCCGTTCGCAAGATATGGGAGTTTGAAGTTAAGGAAGACTTGAGAAACCATCAAAATTTTCGCAATTCTGATACTCGAAACCAATAACTACAAAGGCCTAGGGGAAAAATACCTATACCGCTGTAATCGGGCGAGCTTCTACTTTTAGATGCAACAGGAATTTCTCGATTTCGTAAATCCGTTCACGAGATATGGGAGTTTGAAGTTAAGGAATGGTTGAGAAGCCATCGAAATTTTCGCAATTCTGATGCTAGAAACGAATAACTGGAATGGCCTAGGGGAAAAGTACACACACCATTCTAATCGGGCGAGTCTCTACTTTCAGATGCAACAGGAATTTCTCGAGTTCGTCAATGCGTTCGCGAGATATGGGAGATTGAAGTTAAGGAATGCTTTAGAAACCATCAAAATTTTCGAAAGTCTGATACTCGAAACCAATAACTACAAAGGCCTAGGGAAAAATACACATACCTTTGTAATCTGGCGAGTTTCTACTTTCAGATGCAACAGGAATTTCTCGAGTTCGTCAATCCGTTCGCAACATATGGGAGTTTGAAGTTAAGGAATGCTTGAGAAACCTTCAAAATTTTCGAAAGTTTGATACTCGAAACCAATAGGTACAAAAGCCTAGGGGAAAATACACACACCTTTGTAATCGGGCGAGTTTCCACTTTCAGATGCAACAGGAATTTCTCGAGTTCGTCATTCCGTTCGCGAGATATGGGAGTTTGAAGTTAAGGAATGGTTGACAAACCATCAAAATTTTCGCAATTCTGATGCTAGAAACGAATAACTGGAATGGCCTAGGGGAAAAGTGCACACACCATTGTAACCGGGCGAGTTTCTACTTTCAGATGCAACAGGAATTTCTCGATTTCGTAAATCCGTTCGCGAGATATGGGAGTTTGAAGTTAAGGAATGGTTGGGAAACCCTCAAAATTTTCGCAAGTCTGATACTCGAAACCAATAACTACAAAGGCCTAGGGGAAAAACACACATATCTTTGTAATCGGGCGAGTTTCTACTTTCAGATGCAACAGGAACTTCTCGAGTTCTTCGTTCCGTTCGCAAGATATGGCAGTTTGAAGTTAAGGAATGGTTGAGAAACCATCGAAATTTTCGCAATTCTGATGCTAGAAACGAATAACTGGAACGGCCTAGGGGAAAAGTACCCACACCATTCTAATCGGGCTAGTCTCTACTTTCAGATGCAACAGGAATTTCTCGAGTTCGTCAATCCGTTCGCGAGATATGGGAGTTTGATGTTAAGGAATGCTTGAGAAACCATCAAAATTTTCGAAAGTCTGATACTCGAAACCAATAGGTACAAAGCCCTAGGGGAAAATACACATACCTTTGTAATCGGGCGAGTTTCCACTTTCAGATGCAACAGGAATTTCTCGAGTTCGTCATTCCGTTCGCGAGATATGGGAGTTTGAAGTTAAGGAATGGTTGAGAAACCATCAAAATTTTCGCAATTCTGATGCTAGAAACGAATAACTGGAACGGCCTAGGGGAAAAGTACCCACACAATTCTAATCGGGCGAGTCTCTACTTTCAGATGCAACAGGAATTTCTCGAGTTCGTCAATCCGTTCGCGAGATATGGGAGTTTGAAGTTAAGGAATGGTTGGGAAACCCTCGAAATTTTCGCAAGTCTGATACTCAAAACCAATAACTACAAAGGCCTAGGGGAAAAAAAAACATATCTTTGTAATCGGGCGAGTTTCTACTTTCAGATGCAACAGGAATTTCTCGAGTTCGTCAATCCGTTCGCAAGATATGGGAGTTTGAACTTAAGGAATGCTTGAGAAACAATCAAAATTTTCGAAAGTTTGATACTCGAAACCAATAGGTACAAAGGCCTAGGGGAAAATACACATACCTTTGTAATCGGGCGAGTTTCCACTTTCAGATGCAACAGGAATTTCTCGAGTTCGTCATTCCGTTCGCGAGATATGGGAGTTTGAAGTTAAGGAATGGTTGAGAAACCATCAAAATTTTCGCAATTCTGATGCTAGAAACGAATAACTGGAATGGCCTAGGGGAAAAGTGCACACACCATTGTAACCGGGCGAGTTTCTACTTTCAGATGCAACAGGAATTTCTCGATTTCGTAAATCCGTTCGCGAGATATGGGAGTTTGAAGTTAAGGAATGGTTGGGAAACCCTCAAAATTTTCGCAAGTCTGATACTCAAAACCAATAACTACAAAGGCCTAGGGGAAAAAAAAACATATCTTTGTAATCGGGCGAGTTTCTACTTTCAGATGCAACAGGAATTTCTCGAGTTCGTCAATCCGTTCGCAAGATATGGGAGTTTGAACTTAAGGAATGCTTGAGAAACCATCAAAATTTTCGAAAGTTTGATACTCGAAACCAATAGGTACAAAGGCCTAGGGGAAAAATACCCATACCGTTGTAATCGGGCGAGCTTCTACTTTTAGATGCAACAGGAGTTTCTCGATTTCGTAAATCCGTTCACGAGATATGGGAGTTTGAAGTTAAGGAATGGTTGAGAAGCCATCGAAATTTTCGCAATTCTGATGCTAGAAACGAATAACTGGAATGGCCTAGGGGAAAAGTACACACACCATTCTAATCGGGCGAGTCTCTACTTTCAGATGCAACAGGAATTTCTCGAGTTCGTCCATGCGTTCGCGAGATATGGGAGTTTGAAGTTAAGGAATGCTTGAGAAACCATCAAAATTTTCGAAAGTCTGATACTCGAAACCAATAACTACAAAGGCCTAGGGGAAAAACACACATATCTTTGTAATCTGGCGAGTTTCTACTTTCAGATGCAACAGGAATTTCTCGAGTTCGTCAATCCGTTCGCAACATATGGGAGTTTGTTGTTAAGGAATGCTTGAGAAACCATCAAAATTTTCGAAAGTCTGATACTCGAAACCAATAGGTACAAAGCCCTAGGGGAAAATACACATACCTTTGTAATCGGGCGAGTTTCCACTTTCAGATGCAACAGGAATTTCTCGAGTTCGTCATTCCGTTCGCGAGATATGGGAGTTTGAAGTTAAGGAATGGTTGAGAAACCATCAAAATTTTCGCAATTCTGATGCTAGAAACGAATAACTGGAACGGCCTAGGGGAAAAGTACCCACACAATTCTAATCGGGCTAGTCTCTACTTTCAGATGCAACAGGAATTTCTCGAGTTCGTCAATCCGTTCGCGAGATATGGGAGTTTGAAGTTAAGGAATGGTTGGGAAACCCTCGAAATTTTCGCAAGTCTGATACTCAAAACCAATAACTACAAAGGCCTAGGGGAAAAAAAAACATATCTTTGTAATCGGGCGAGTGTCTACTTTCAGATGCAACAGGAATTTCTCGAGTTCGTCAATCCGTTCGCAAGATATGGGAGTTTGAACTTAAGGAATGCTTGAGAAACCATCAAAATTTTCGAAAGTTTGATACTCGAAACCAATAGGTACAAAGGCCTAGGGGAAAATACACATACCTTTGTAATCGGGCGAGTTTCCACTTTCAGATGCAACAGGAATTTCTCGAGTTCGTCATTCCGTTCGCGAGATATGGGACTTTGAAGTTAAGGAATGGTTGAGAAACGATCAAAATTTTCGCAATTCTGATGCTAGAAACGAATAACTGGAACGGCCTAGGGGAAAAGTGCACACACCATTGTAACCGGGCGAGTTTCTACTTTCAGATGCAACAGGAATTTCTCGATTTCGTAAATCCGTTCGCGAGATATGGGAGTTTGAAGTTAAGGAATGGTTGGGAAACCCTCAAAATTTTCGCAAGTCTGATACTCAAAACCAATAACTACAAAGGCCTAGGGGAAAAAAAAACATATCTTTGTAATCGGGCGAGTTTCTACTTTCAGATGCAACAGGAATTTCTCGAGTTCGTCAATCCGTTCGCAAGATATGGGAGTTTGAACTTAAGGAATGCTTGAGAAACCATCAAAATTTTCGAAAGTTTGATACTCGAAACCAATAGGTACAAAGGCCTAGGGGAAAAATACCCATACCGTTGTAATCGGGCGAGCTTCTACTTTTAGATGCAACAGGAGTTTCTCGATTTCGTATATCCGTTCACGAGATATGGGAGTTTGAAGTTAAGGAATGGTTGAGAAGCCATCGAAATTTTCGCAATTCTGATGCTAGAAACGAATAACTGGAATGGCCTAGGGGAAAGGTACACACACCATTCTAATCGGGCGAGTCACTACTTTCAGATGCAACAGGAATTTCTCGAGTTCGTCCATGCGTTCGCGAGATATGGGAGTTTGAAGTTAAGGAATGCTTGAGAAACCATCAAAATTTTCGAAAGTCTGATACTCGAAACCAATAACTACAAAGGCCTAGGGGAAAAACACACATATCTTTGTAATCTGGCGAGTTTCTACTTTCAGATGCAACAGGAATTTCTCGAGTTCGTCAATCCGTTCGCGAGATATGGGAGTTTGAAACTAAGGAATGGTTGAGAAACCATCAAAATTTTCGCAAGTCTGATACTCGAAACCAATAACTACAAAGGCCTAGGGAAAAATACACATACCTTTGTAATCGGGCGAGTTTCCACTTTCAGATGCAACAGGAATTTCTCGAGTTCGTCAATCCGTTCACGAGATATGGGAGTTTGAAGTTAAGGAATGGTTGAGAAACCATCAAAATTTTCGCAATTCTGATGCTAGAAACGAATAACTGGAACGGCCTAGGGGAAAAGTACCCTCACAATTCTAATCGGGCGAGTTTCCACTTTCAGATGCAACAAGAATTTCTCGAGTTCGTCATTCCGTTCGCGAGATATGGGAGTTTGAAGTTTAGGAATGGTTGAGAAACCATCAAAATTTTCGCAATTCTGATACTCGAAACCAATAACTACAAAGGCCTAGGGGAAAAATACCCATACCGTTGTAATCGGGCGAGCTTCTACTTTTAGATGCAACAGGAATTTTTCAATTTCGTAAATCCGTTCGCAACATATGGGAGTTTGTTGTTAAGGAATGCTTGAGAAACCATCAAAATTTTCGAAAGTCTGATACTCGAAACCAATAGGTACAAAGCCCTAGGGGAAAATACACATACCTTTGTAATCGGGCGAGTTTCCACTTTCAGATGCAACAAGAATTTCTCGAGTTCGTCTATCCGTTCGCGAAATATGGGAGTTTGAAACTAAGGAATGGTTGAGAAACCATCAAAATTTTCGCAAGTCTGATACTCGAAACCAATAACTACAAAGGCCTAGGGGAAAAACACACATATCTTTGTAATCTGGCGAGTTTCTACTTTCAGATGCAACAGGAATTTCTCGAGTTCGTCAATCCGTTCGCAACATATGGGAGTTTGAAGTTAAGGAATGCTTGAGAAACCTTCAAAATTTTCGAAAGTCTGATACTCGAAACCAATAACTACAAACGCCTAGGGGAAAACACACATACCTTTGTAATCGGGCGAGTTTCTACTTTCAGATGCAGCAGGTATTTCTCGAGTTCGTCAATCCGTTCGCGAGATATGGGAGTTTGAACTTAAGGAATGCTTGAGAAACCATCAAAATTTTCGAAAGTTTGATACTCGAAACCAATAGGTACAAAGGCCTAGGGGAAAATACACATACCTTTGTAATCGGGCGAGTTTCCACTTTCAGATGCAACAGGAATTTCTCGAGTTCTTCAATCCGTTCGCAAGATATGGGAGTTTGAAGTTAAGGAATGCTTGAGAAACCATCAAAATTTTCGAAAGTCTGAAACTCGAAACCAATAACTACAAAGGCCTAGGGGAAAAACACACATATCTTTGTAATCTGGCGAGTTTCTACTTTCAGATGCAACAGGAATTTCTCGAGTTCGTCATTCCGTTCGCAACATATGGGAGTTTGTTGTTAAGGAATGCTTGAGAAACCATCAAAATTTTCGAAAGTCTGATACTCGAAACCAATAACTACAAACGCCTAGGGGAAAAACACACATACCTTTGTAATCAGGCGAGTTTCCACTTTCAGATGCAACAGGAATTTCTCGAGTTCGTCTATCCGTTCGCGAGGTATGGGAGTTTGAAGTTAAGGAATGGTTGAGATACCATCGAAATTTTCGCAATTCTGATGCTAGAAACGTATAACTGGAATGGCCTAGGGGAAAAGTACACACACCATTCTAATCGGGCGAGTTTCTACTTTCAGATGCAACAGGAATTTCTCGAGTTCGTCAATCCGTTCGCACGACATGGGAGTTTGAAGTTAAGGAATGCTTGAGAAACCATCAAAATTTTCGAAAGTCTGATACTCGAAACCAATAACTACAAAGGCCTAGGGGAAAAACACACATATCTTTGTAATCGGGCGAGATTCTACTTTCAGATGCAACAGGAATTTCTCGAGTTCTTCAATCCGTTCGCAAGATATGGGAGTTTGAAGTTAAGGAATGCTTGAGAAACCATCAAAATTTTCGCAATTCTGATGCTAGAAACGAATTACGGGAATGGCCTAGGGGAAAAGTACACACACCATTCTAATCGGACGAGTTTCTACTTTCAGATGCAACAGGAATTTCTCGAGTTCGTCAATCCGTTCCCAAGATATGGGAGTTTGAAGTTAAGGAATGCTTGAGAAACCATCAAAATTTTCGAAAATCTGGTACTTGAAACCAATAACTGCAAAGGCCTAGGGGAAAAACACACATATCTTTGTAATCGGGCGAGTTTCTACTTTCAGATGCAATAGGAATTTCTCGAGCTCGTCAATCCGTTCGCGAGATATGGGAGTTTGAAGTTAAGGCATGCTTGAGAAACCATCAAAATTTTCGAAAGTCTGATACTGGAAACCAATAACTACAAAGGCCTAGGGGAAAAATGCACATACCTTTGTAATCGGGCGAGTTACTACTTTCAGATGCAACAGGAATTTCTTGAGTTCGTCAATCCGTTTGCGTGAAATGGGAGATTGAAGTTAAGGAATGGATGAGAAACTATCACAATTTTCGCAAGTCTGATACTCGAAACCAATAACTGCAATGGCCTAGGGGGGAAATACACAAACCTTTGTAATCGGGCGAGTTTCCACTTTCAGATGCAACAGGAATTTCTCAAGTTCGACAATCAGTTCGCGAGATATGGGAGTTTGAAGTTAAGGAATGGTTGAGAAACCATCGAAATTTTCGCGATTCTGATGCTAGAAACGAATAACTGGAATGGCCTAGGGGGAAAGTACACACACCATTCTAATCGGGCGAGTTTCTACTTTCAGATGTAACAGGAATTTCTGGAGTTCGTCAGTCCGTTCGCGAGATATGGGAGTTTGAAGTTAAGGAATGTTTGAGAAACCATCAAAATTTTCGCAAGTCTGATACTCGAAACCAATAACTACAATGGCCTAGGGGAAAAACACACATATCTTTGTAATCGGGCGAGTTTCCACTTTCAGATGCAACAGGAATTTCTCGAGTTCGTCATTCCGTTCGCGAGACATGGGAGTTTGAAGTTAAGGAATGCTTGAGAAACCATCAAAATTTTCGCAAGTCTGATACTCGAAACCAATAACTACAAAGGCCTAGGGAAAAATACACATACCTTTGTAATCGGGCGAGTTTCCACTTTCAGATGCAACAGGAATTTCTCGAGTTCGTCAATCCGTTCACGAGATATGGGAGTTTGAAGTTAAGGAATGGTTGAGAAACCATCAAAATTTTCGCAATTCTGATGCTAGAAACGAATAACTGGAACGGCCTAGGGGAAAAGTACCCACACAATTCTAATCGGGCGAGTCTCTACTTTCAGATGCAACAGGAATTTCTCGAGTTCGTCAATCCGTTCGCGAGATATGGGAGTTTGAAGTTAAGGAATGGTTGCGAAACCCTCAAAATTTTCGCAAGTCTGATACTCGAAACCAATAACTACAAAGGCCTAGGGGAAAAACACACATATCTTTGTAATCGGGCGAGTTTCTACTTTCAGATGCAACAGGAATTTCTCGAGTTCGTCAATCCGTTAGCAAGATATGGGAGTTTGAAGTTAAGGAATGCTTGAGAAACCACAAAAATTTTCGAAAGTCTGATACTCGAAACAAATAACTACAAAGGCCTAGGGGAAAACACACATACCTTTGTAATCGGGCGAGTTTCTACTTTCAGATGCAGCAGGAATTTCTCGAGTTCGTCAATCCGTTCGCGAGATATGGGAGTTTGAAGTTAAGGAATGCTTGAGAAACCATCAAAATTTTCGAAAGTCTGGTACTTGAAACCAATAACTACAAAGGCCTAGGGGAAAAACACACATATCTTTGTAATCGGGCGAGTTTCTACTTTCAGATGCAATAGGAACTTCTCGAGCTCGTCAATCCGTTCGCGAGATATGGGAGTTTGAAGTTAAGGAATGGTTGAGATACCACCGAAATTTTCGCAATTCTGATGCTAGAAACGTATAACTGGAATGGCCTAGGGGAAAAGTACACACACCATTCTAATCGGGCGAGTTTCTACTTTCAGATGCAACAGGAATTTCTCGAGTTCGTCAATCCGTTCGCACGACATGGGAGTTTGAAGTTAAGGAATGCTTGAGAATCCATCAAAATTTTCGAAAGTCTGATACTCGAAACCAATAACTACAAAGGCCTAGGGGAAAAACACACATATCTTTGTAATCGGGCGAGATTCTACTTTCAGATGCAACAGGAATTTCTCGAGTTCTTCAATCCGTTCGCAAGATATGGGAGTTTGAAGTTAAGGAATGCTTGAGAAACCATCAAAATTTTCGCAATTCTGATGCTAGAAACGAATTACGGGAATGGCCTAGGGGAAAAGTACACACACCATTCTAATCGGACGAGTTTCTACTTTCAGATGCAACAGGAATTTCTCGAGTTCGTCAATCCGTTCCCAAGATATGGGAGTTTGAAGTTAAGGAATGCTTGAGAAACCATCAAAATTTTCGAAAGTCTGGTACTTGAAACCAATAACTGCAAAGGCCTAGGGGAAAAACACACATATCTTTGTAATCGGGCGAGTTTCTACTTTCAGATGCAATAGGAATTTCTCGAGCTCGTCAATCCGTTCGCGAGATATGGGAGTTTGAAGTTAAGGAATGGTTGAGATACCATCGAAATTTTCGCAATTCTGATGCTAGAAACGTATAACTGGAATGGCCTAGGGGATAAGTACACACACCATTCTAATCGGGCGAGTTTCTACTTTCAGATGCAACAGGAATTTCTCGAGTTCGTCAATCCGTTCGCACGACATGGGAGTTTGAAGTTAAGGAATGCTTGAGAAACCATCAAAATTTTCGAAAGTCTGATACTCGAAACCAATAACTACAAAGGCCTAGGGGAAAAACACACATATCTTTGTAATCGGGCGAGATTCTACTTTCAGATGCAACAGGAATTTCTCGAGTTCTTCAATCCGTTCGCAAGATATGGGAGTTTGAAGTTAAGGAATGCTTGAGAAACCATCAAAATTTTCGAAAGTCTGGTACTTGAAACCAATAACTGCAAAGGCCTAGGGGAAAAACACACATATCTTTGCAATCGGGCGAGTTTCTACTTTCAGATGCAATAGGAATTTCTCGAGCTCGTCAATCCGTTCGCGAGATATGGGAGTTTGAAGTTAAGGAATGGTTGAGATACCATCGAAATTTTCGCAATTCTGATGCTAGAAACGTATAACTGGAATGGCCTAGGGGAAAAGTACACACACCATTCTAATCGGGCGAGTTTCTACTTTCAGATGCAACAGGAATTTCTCGAGTTCGTCAATCCGTTCGCACGACATGGGAGTTTGAAGTTAAGGAATGCTTGAGAAACCATCAAAATTTTCGAAAGTCTGATACTCGAAACCAATAACTACAAAGGCCTAGGGGAAAAACACACATATCTTTGTAATCGGGCGAGATTCTACTTTCAGATGCAACAGGAATTTCTCGAGTTCGTCAATCCGTTCGCGAGATATGGGAGTTTGAAGTTAAGGAATGGTTGCGAAACCCTCAAAATTTTCGCAAGTCTGATACTCGAAACCAATAACTACAAAGGCCTAGGGGAAAAACACACATATCTTTGTAATCGGGCGAGTTTCTACTTTCAGATGCAACAGGAATTTCTCGAGTTCGTCAATCCGTTAGCAAGATATGGGAGTTTGAAGTTAAGGAATGCTTGAGAAACCACAAAAATTTTCGAAAGTCTGATACTCGAAACAAATAACTACAAAGGCCTAGGGGAAAACACACATACCTTTGTAATCGGGCGAGTTTCTACTTTCAGATGCAGCAGGAATTTCTCGAGTTCGTCAATCCGTTCGCGAGATATGGGAGTTTGAAGTTAAGGAATGCTTGAGAAACCATCAAAATTTTCGAAAGTCTGGTACTTGAAACCAATAACTACAAAGGCCTAGGGGAAAAACACACATATCTTTGTAATCGGGCGAGTTTCTACTTTCAGATGCAATAGGAACTTCTCGAGCTCGTCAATCCGTTCGCGAGATATGGGAGTTTGAAGTTAAGGAATGGTTGAGATACCACCGAAATTTTCGCAATTCTGATGCTAGAAACGTATAACTGGAATGGCCTAGGGGAAAAGTACACACACCATTCTAATCGGGCGAGTTTCTACTTTCAGATGCAACAGGAATTTCTCGAGTTCGTCAATCCGTTCGCACGACATGGGAGTTTGAAGTTAAGGAATGCTTGAGAATCCATCAAAATTTTCGAAAGTCTGATACTCGAAACCAATAACTACAAAGGCCTAGGGGAAAAACACACATATCTTTGTAATCGGGCGAGATTCTACTTTCAGATGCAACAGGAATTTCTCGAGTTCTTCAATCCGTTCGCAAGATATGGGAGTTTGAAGTTAAGGAATGCTTGAGAAACCATCAAAATTTTCGCAATTCTGATGCTAGAAACGAATTACGGGAATGGCCTAGGGGAAAAGTACACACACCATTCTAATCGGACGAGTTTCTACTTTCAGATGCAACAGGAATTTCTCGAGTTCGTCAATCCGTTCCCAAGATATGGGAGTTTGAAGTTAAGGAATGCTTGAGAAACCATCAAAATTTTCGAAAGTCTGGTACTTGAAACCAATAACTGCAAAGGCCTAGGGGAAAAACACACATATCTTTGTAATCGGGCGAGTTTCTACTTTCAGATGCAATAGGAATTTCTCGAGCTCGTCAATCCGTTCGCGAGATATGGGAGTTTGAAGTTAAGGAATGGTTGAGATACCATCGAAATTTTCGCAATTCTGATGCTAGAAACGTATAACTGGAATGGCCTAGGGGATAAGTACACACACCATTCTAATCGGGCGAGTTTCTACTTTCAGATGCAACAGGAATTTCTCGAGTTCGTCAATCCGTTCGCACGACATGGGAGTTTGAAGTTAAGGAATGCTTGAGAAACCATCAAAATTTTCGAAAGTCTGATACTCGAAACCAATAACTACAAAGGCCTAGGGGAAAAACACACATATCTTTGTAATCGGGCGAGATTCTACTTTCAGATGCAACAGGAATTTCTCGAGTTCTTCAATCCGTTCGCAAGATATGGGAGTTTGAAGTTAAGGAATGCTTGAGAAACCATCAAAATTTTCGAAAGTCTGGTACTTGAAACCAATAACTGCAAAGGCCTAGGGGAAAAACACACATATCTTTGCAATCGGGCGAGTTTCTACTTTCAGATGCAATAGGAATTTCTCGAGCTCGTCAATCCGTTCGCGAGATATGGGAGTTTGAAGTTAAGGAATGGTTGAGATACCATCGAAATTTTCGCAATTCTGATGCTAGAAACGTATAACTGGAATGGCCTAGGGGAAAAGTACACACACCATTCTAATCGGGCGAGTTTCTACTTTCAGATGCAACAGGAATTTCTCGAGTTCGTCAATCCGTTCGCACGACATGGGAGTTTGAAGTTAAGGAATGCTTGAGAAACCATCAAAATTTTCGAAAGTCTGATACTCGAAACCAATAACTACAAAGGCCTAGGGGAAAAACACACATATCTTTGTAATCGGGCGAGATTCTACTTTCAGATGCAACAGGAATTTCTCGAGTTCTTCAATCCGTTCGCAAGATATGGGAGTTTGAAGTTAAGGAATGCTTGAGAAACCATCAAAATTTTCGCAATTCTGATGCTAGAAACGAATTACGGGAATGGCCTAGGGGAAAAGTACACACACCATTCTAATCGGACGAGTTTCTACTTTCAGATGCAACAGGAATTTCTCGAGTTCGTCAATCCGTTCCCAAGATATGGGAGTTTGAAGTTAAGGAATGCTTGAGGAACCATCATAATTTTCGCAAGTCTGATACTCGAAACCAATAACTACAATGGCCTAGGGGAAAAATACACATACCGTTGTAATCGGGCGAGCTTCCACTTTCAGATGCAACAGGAATTTCTCGATTTCGTAAATCCGTTCGCGAGATATGGGCGTTCGAAGATAAGGAATGGTTGAGATACCATCGAAATTTTCGCAATTCTGATGCTAGAAACGTATAACTGGAATGGCCTAGGGGAAAAGTACACACACCATTCTAATCGGGCGAGTTTCTACTTTCAGATGCAACAGGAATTTCTCGAGTTCGTCAATCCGTTCGCACGACATGGGAGTTTGAAGTTAAGGAATGCTTGAGAAACCATCAAAATTTTCGAAAGTCTGATACTCGAAACCAATAACTACAAAGGCCTAGGGGAAAAACACACATATCTTTGTAATCGGGCGAGATTCTACTTTCAGATGCAACAGGAATTTCTCGAGTTCTTCAATCCGTTCGCAAGATATGGGAGTTTGAAGTTAAGGAATGCTTGAGAAACCATCAAAATTTTCGAAAGTCTGGTACTTGAAACCAATAACTGCAAAGGCCTAGGGGAAAAACACACATATCTTTGTAATCGGGCGAGTTTCTACTTTCAGATGCAATAGGAATTTCTCGAGCTCGTCAATCCGTTCGCGAGATATGGGAGTTTGAAGTTAAGGAATGGTTGAGATACCATCGAAATTTTCGCAATTCTGATGCTAGAAACGTATAACTGGAATGGCCTAGGGGAAAAGTACACACACCATTCTAATCGGGCGAGTTTCTACTTTCAGATGCAACAGGAATTTCTCGAGTTCGTCAATCCGTTCGCACGACATGGGAGTTTGAAGTTAAGGAATGCTTGAGAAACCATCAAAATTTTCGAAAGTCTGATACTCGAAACCAATAACTACAAAGGCCTAGGGGAAAAACACACATATCTTTGTAATCGGGCGAGATTCTACTTTCAGATGCAACAGGAATTTCTCGAGTTCTTCAATCCGTTCGCAAGATATGGGAGTTTGAAGTTAAGGAATGCTTGAGAAACCATCAAAATTTTCGCAATTCTGATGCTAGAAACGAATTACGGGAATGGCCTAGGGGAAAAGTACACACATCATTCTAATCGGACGAGTTTCTACTTTCAGATGCAACAGGAATTTCTCGAGTTCGTCAATCCGTTCCCAAGATATGGGAGTTTGAAGTTAAGGAATGCTTGAGGAACCATCAAAATTTTCGCAAGTCTGATACTCGAAACCAATAACTACAATGGCCTAGGGGAAAAATACACATACCGTTGTAATCGGGCGAGCTTCCACTTTCAGATGCAACAGGAATTTCTCGATTTCGTAAATCCGTTCGCGAGATATGGGCGTTCGAAGATAAGGAATGGTTGAGATACCATCGAAATTTTCGCAATTCTGATGCTAGAAACGTATAACTGGAATGGCCTAGGGGAAAAGTACACACACCATTCTAATCGGGCGAGTTTCTACTTTCAGATGCAACAGGAATTTCTCGAGTTCGTCAATCCGTTCGCACGACATGGGAGTTTGAAATTAAGGAATGCTTGAGAAACCATCAAAATTTTCGAAAGTCTGATACTCGAAACCAATAACTACAAAGGCCTAGGGGAAAAACACACATATCTTTGTAATCGGGCGAGATTCTACTTTCAGATGCAACAGGAATTTCTCGAGTTCTTCAATCCGTTCGCAAGATATGGGAGTTTGAAGTTAAGGAATGCTTGAGAAACCATCAAAATTTTCGCAATTCTGATGCTAGAAACGAATTACGGGAATGGCCTAGGGGAAAAGTACACACACCATTCTAATCGGACGAGTTTCTACTTTCAGATGCAACAGGAATTTCTCGAGTTCGTCAATCCGTTCCCAAGATATGGGAGTTTGAAGTTAAGGAATGCTTGAGAAACCATCAAAATTTTCGAAAGTCTGGTACTTGAAACCAATAACTGCAAAGGCCTAGGGGAAAAACACACATATCTTTGTAATCGGGCGAGTTTCTACTTTCAGATGCAATAAGAATTTCTCGAGCTCGTCAATCCGTTCGCGAGATATGGGAGTTTGAAGTTAAGGAATGGTTGAGATACCATCGAAATTTTCGCAATTCTGATGCTAGAAACGTATAACTGGAATGGCCTAGGGGAAAAGTACACACACCATTCTAATCGGGCGAGTTTCTACTTTCAGATGCAACAGGATTTTCTCGAGTTCGTCAATCCGTTCGCACGACATGGGAGTTTGAAGTTAAGGAATGCTTGAGAAACCATCAAAATTTTCGAAAGTCTGATACTCGAAACCAATAACTACAAAGGCCTAGGGGAAAAACACACATATCTTTGTAATCGGGCGAGATTCTACTTTCAGATGCAACAGGAATTTCTCGAGTTCTTCAATCCGTTCGCAAGATATGGGAGTTTGAAGTTAAGGAATGCTTGAGAAACCATCAAAATTTTCGAAAGTCTGGTACTTGAAACCAATAACTGCAAAGGCCTAGGGGAAAAACACACATATCTTTGTAATCGGGCGAGTTTCTACTTTCAGATGCAATAGGAATTTCTCGAGCTCGTCAATCCGTTCGCGAGATATGGGAGTTTGAAGTTAAGGAATGGTTGAGATACCATCGAAATTTTCGCAATTCTGATGCTAGAAACGTATAACTGGAATGGCCTAGGGGAAAAGTACACACACCATTCTAATCGGGCGAGTTTCTACTTTCAGATGCAACAGGAATTTCTCGAGTTCGTCAATCCGTTCGCACGACATGGGAGTTTGAAGTTAAGGAATGCTTGAGAAACCATCAAAATTTTCGAAAGTCTGATACTCGAAACCAATAACTACAAAGGCCTAGGGGAAAAACACACATATCTTTGTAATCGGGCGAGATTCTACTTTCAGATGCAACAGGAATTTCTCGAGTTCTTCAATCCGTTCGCAAGATATGGGAGTTTGAAGTTAAGGAATGCTTGAGAAACCATCAAAATTTTCGCAATTCTGATGCTAGAAACGAATTACGGGAATGGCCTAGGGGAAAAGTACACACACCATTCTAATCGGACGAGTTTCTACTTTCAGATGCAACAGGAATTTCTCGAGTTCGTCAATCCGTTCCCAAGATATGGGAGTTTGAAGTTAAGGAGTGCTTGAGAAACCATCAAAATTTTCGAAAGTCTGGTACTTGAAACCAATAACTGCAAAGGCCTAGGGGAAAAACACACATATCTTTGTAATCGGGCGAGTTTCTACTTTCAGATGCAATAGGAATTTCTCGAGCTCGTCAATCCGTTCGCGAGATATGGGAGTTTGAAGTTAAGGCATGCTTGAGAAACCATCAAAATTTTCGAAAGTCTGATACTGGAAACCAATAACTACAAAGGCCTAGGGGAAACATGCACATATCTTTGTAATCGGGCGAGTTACTACTTTCAGATGCAACAGGAATTTCTTGAGTTCGTCAATCCGTTTGCGTGAAATGGGAGATTGAAGTTAAGGAATGGATGAGAAACTATCACAATTTTCGCAAGTCTGATACTCGAAACCAATAACTGCAATGGCCTAGGGGGGAAATACACAAACCTTTGTAATCGGGCGAGTTTCCACTTTCAGATGCAACAGGAATTTCTCAAGTTCGACAATCAGTTCGCGAGATATGGGAGTTTGAAGTTAAGGAATGGTTGAGAAACCATCGAAATTTTCGCGATTCTGATGCTAGAAACGAATAACTGGAATGGCCTAGGGGGAAAGTACACACACCATTCTAATCGGGCGAGTTTCTACTTTCAGATGTAACAGGAATTTCTGGAGTTCGTCAGTCCGTTCGCGAGATATGGGAGTTTGAAGTTAAGGAATGTTTGAGAAACCATCAAAATTTTCGCAAGTCTGATACTCGAAACCAATAACTACAATGGCCTAGGGGAAAAACACACATATCTTTGTAATCGGGCGAGTTTCCACTTTCAGATGCAACAGGAATTTCTCGAGTTCGTCATTCCGTTCGCGAGACATGGGAGTTTGAAGTTAAGGAATGGTTGAGAAACCATCAAAATTTTCGCAAGTCTGATACTCGAAACCAATAACTACAAAGGCCTAGGGAAAAATACACATACCTTTGTAATCGGGCGAGTTTCCACTTTCAGATGCAACAGGAATTTCTCGAGTTCGTCAATCCGTTCACGAGATATGGGAGTTTGAAGTTAAGGAATGGTTGAGAAACCATCAAAATTTTCGCAATTCTGATGCTAGAAACGAATAACTGGAACGGCCTAGGGGAAAAGTACCCACACAATTCTAATCGGGCGAGTCTCTACTTTCAGATGCAACAGGAATTTCTCGAGTTCGTCAATCCGTTCGCGAGATATGGGAGTTTGAAGTTAAGGAATGGTTGGGAAACCCTCAAAATTTTCGCAAGTCTGATACTCGAAACCAATAACTACAAAGGCCTAGGGGAAAAACACACATATCTTTGTAATCGGGCGAGTTTCTACTTTCAGATGCAACAGGAATTTCTCGAGTTCGTCAATCCGTTAGCAAGATATGGGAGTTTGAAGTTAAGGAATGCTTGAGAAACCACAAAAATTTTCGAAAGTCTGATACTCGAAACAAATAACTACAAAGGCCTAGGGGAAAACACACATACCTTTGTAATCGGGCGAGTTTCTACTTTCAGATGCAGCAGGAATTTCTCGAGTTCGTCAATCCGTTCGCGAGATATGGGAGTTTGAAGTTAAGGAATGCTTGAGAAACCATCAAAATTTTCGAAAGTCTGGTACTTGAAACCAATAACTACAAAGGCCTAGGGGAAAAACACACATATCTTTGTAATCGGGCGAGTTTCTACTTTCAGATGCAATAGGAACTTCTCGAGCTCGTCAATCCGTTCGCGAGATATGGGAGTTTGAAGTTAAGGAATGGTTGAGATACCATCGAAATTTTCGCAATTCTGATGCTAGAAACGTATAACTGGAATGGCCTAGGGGAAAAGTACACACACCATTCTAATCGGGCGAGTTTCTACTTTCAGATGCAACAGGAATTTCTCGAGTTCGTCAATCCGTTCGCACGACATGGGAGTTTGAAGTTAAGGAATGCTTGAGAAACCATCAAAATTTTCGAAAGTCTGATACTCGAAACCAATAACTACAAAGGCCTAGGGGAAAAACACACATATCTTTGTAATCGGGCGAGATTCTACTTTCAGATGCAACAGGAATTTCTCGAGTTCTTCAATCCGTTCGCAAGATATGGGAGTTTGAAGTTAAGGAATGCTTGAGAAACCATCAAAATTTTCGCAATTCTGATGCTAGAAACGAATTACGGGAATGGCCTAGGGGAAAAGTACACACACCATTCTAATCGGACGAGTTTCTACTTTCAGATGCAACAGGAATTTCTCGAGTTCGTCAATCCGTTCCCAAGATATGGGAGTTTGAAGTTAAGGAATGCTTGAGAAACCATCAAAATTTTCGAAAGTCTGGTACTTGAAACCAATAACTGCAAAGGCCTAGGGGAAAAACACACATATCTTTGTAATCGGGCGAGTTTCTACTTTCAGATGCAATAGGAATTTCTCGAGCTCGTCAATCCGTTCGCGAGATATGGGAGTTTGAAGTTAAGGCATGCTTGAGAAACCATCAAAAATTTCGAAAGTCTGATACTGGAAACCAATAACTACAAAGGCCTAGGGGAAAAATGCACATACCTTTGTAATCGGGCGAGTTACTAGTTTCAGATGCAACAGGAATTTCTCAAGTTCGACAATCAGTTCGCGAGATATGGGAGTTTGAAGTTAAGGAATGGTTGAGAAACCATCGAAATTTTCGCGATTCTGATGCTAGAAACGAATAACTGGAATGGCCTAGGGGGAAAGTACACACACCATTCTAATCGGGCGAGTTTCTACTTTCAGATGTAACAGGAATTTCTGGAGTTCGTCAGTCCGTTCGCGAGATATGGGAGTTTGAAGTTAAGGAATGTTTGAGAAACCATCACAATTTTCGCAAGTCTGATACTCGAAACCAATAACTGCAATGGCCTAGGGGGGAAATACACAAACCTTTGTAATCGGGCGAGTTTCCACTTTCAGATGCAACAGGAATTTCTCAAGTTCGACAATCAGTTCGCGAGATATGGGAGTTTGAAGTTAAGGAATGGTTGAGAAACCATCGAAATTTTCGCGATTCTGATGCTAGAAACGAATAACTGGAATGGCCTAGGGGGAAAGTACACACACCATTCTAATCGGGCGAGTTTCTACTTTCAGATGTAACAGGAATTTCTGGAGTTCGTCAGTCCGTTCGCGAGATATGGGAGTTTGAAGTTAAGGAATGTTTGAGAAACCATCAAAATTTTCGCAAATCTGATACTCGAAACCAATAACTACAATGGCCTAGGGGAAAAACACACATATCTTTGTAATCGGGCGAGATTCTACTTTCAGAGGCAACAGGAATTTCTCGAGTTCTTCAATCCGTTCGCAAGATATGGGAGTTTGAAGTTAAGGAATGCTTGAGAAACCATCAAAATTTTCGCAATTCTGATGCTAGAAACGAATTACGGGAATGGCCTAGGGGAAAAGTACACACAACATTCTAATCGGACGAGTTTCTACTTTCAGATGCAACAGGAATTTCTCGAGTTCGTCAATCCGTTCCCAAGATATGGGAGTTTGAAGTTAAGGAATGCTTGAGAAACCATCAAAATTTTCGAAAGTCTGGTACTTGAAACCAATAACTGCAAAGGCCTAGGGGAAAAATACACATATCTTTGTAATCGGGCGAGTTTCTACTTTCAGATGCAATAGGAATTTCTCGAGCTCGTCAATCCGTTGGCGAGATATGGGAGTTTGAAGTTAAGGAATGGTTGAGAAACCATCGAAATTTTCGCGATTCTGATGCTAGAAACGAATAACTGGAATGGCCTAGGGGGAAAGTACACACACCATTCTAATCGGGCGAGTTTCTACTTTCAGATGTAACAGGAATTTCTGGAGTTCGTCAGTCCGTTCGCGAGATATGGGAGTTTGAAGTTAAGGAATGTTTGAGAAACCATCAAAATTTTCGCAAGTCTGATACTCGAAACCAATAACTACAATGGCCTAGGGGAAAAACACACATATCTTTGTAATCGGGCGAGTTTCCACTTTCAGATGCAACAGGAATTTCTCGAGTTCGTCATTCCGTTCGCGAGACATGGGAGTTTGAAGTTAAGGAATGGTTGAGAAACCGTCAAAATTTTCGCAATTCTGATGCCAGAAACCAATAACTACAATGGCCTAGGGAAAATACACAGACCGTTGTAATCGGGCGAGTCTCTGCTTCCAGATGCAACAGGAATTTCTCGAGTTCGTCAATCCGTTCACGAGGTATGGGAGTTTGAAGTTAAGGAATGGTTGAGAAGCCATCGAAATTTTCGCAGTTCTGATGCTAGAAACGAATAACTGGAATGGCCTAGGGGAAAAGTACACACACCATTGTAATCGGGCGAGTTTCTACTTTCAGATGCAACACGAATTTCTCGAGTTCGTCCATCCGATCGCGAGATATGGGAGTTTGAAGTTAAGGAATGTTTGAGAAACCATCAAAATTTTCGCTGGTCTGATACTCGAAACCAATAACTACAAAGGCCTGGCGGAAAAACACACATATCTTTGTAATCGGGCGAGTTTCCACTGTCAGATGCAACAGGAATTTCTCGTGTTCGTCAATCCGTTCGCGAGATATGGGAGTTTGAAATTAAGGAATAGTTGAGAAACCATCAAAATTTTCGCAAGTCTGATACTCGAAACCAATAACTACACAGGCCTAGGGGAAAAACACACGTATCATTGTAATCGGGCGAGTTTCTACTTTCAGATGCAACAGGAATTTCTCGAGTTCGTCATTCCGTTCGCGAGATATGGGAGTTTGAAGTTAAGGAATGCTTGAGAAACCATCAAAATTTTCGCAAGTCTGATACTCGAAACCAGTAACTACAACGGCCTAGGGGAAAAATGCACATACCTTTGTAATCGGGCGAGTTTCCACTTTCAGATGCAACAGGAATTTCTCGAGTTCGTCAATCCGTTCGCGAGATATGGGAGTTTGAAGTTAAGGAATGGTTGAGAAACCATCAACACTTTCGCAAGTCTGATACTCGAAACCAATAACTGGAATGGCAAAGGGGAAAAGTACACACACCATTGTAATCGGGCATGTTTCTACTTTCAGATGCAACAGGAATTTCTCAAGTTCGTCAATCCGTTCGCGAGATATGGGAGTTTGAAGTTAAGGAATGCTTGAGAAACCATCAAAATTTTTGCAAGTCTGATACTCGAAACCTATAACTACAAAGGCCTAGGGGAAAAGTACACACACCATTGTAATCGGGCGAGTTTCTACTTTCAGATGCAACAGGAATTGCTCGAGTTCGTCAATCCGCTCGCGAGATATGGGAGTTTGAAGTTAGGGAATGGTTGAGGAACCATCAAAATTTTCGCAAGTCTGATACTCGAAACCAATAACTACAATGGCCTAGGGGAAAAATACACATACCGTTGTAATCGGGCGAGCTTCCACTTTCAGATGCAACAGGAATTTCTCGATTTCGTAAATCCGTTCGCGAGATATGGGCGTTCGAAGATAAGGAATGCTTGAGAAACCTTCAAAATTTTCGCTTGTCTGATACTCGAAACCAATAACTACAAAGGCCTAGGGGAAAAATACACATACCTTTGTAATCGGGCGAGTTTCCACTTTCAGATGCAACAGGAATTTCTCGAGTTCGTCAATCCGTTCACGAGATATGGGAGTTTGAATTTAAGGAATGGTTGAGAAGCCATCGAAATTTTCGCAATTCTGATGCTAGAAACGAATAATTGGAATGGCATAGGGGAAAAGTACACACACCATTCTAATCGGGCGAGTCTCTACTTTCAGATGCAACAGGAATTTCTCGTGTTCGTCAATCCGTTCGCGAGATATGGGAGTTTGAAATTAAGGAATAGTTGAGGAACCATCAAAATTTTCGCTGGTCTGATACTCGAAACCAATAACTACAAAGGCCTAGGGGAAAAACACACATATCTTTGTAATCTGGCGAGTTTCTACTTTCAGATGAAACAGGAATTTCTCGAGTTCGTCAATCCGTTCGCAACATATGGGAGGTTGAAGTTAAGGAATGCTTGAGAAACCTTCAAAATTTTCGAAAGTCTGATACTCGAAACCAATAACTACAAACGCCTAGGGGAAAACACACATACCTTTGTAATCGGGCGAGTTTCTACTTTCAGATGCAGCAGGTATTTCTCGAGTTCGTCAATCCGTTCGCGAGATATGGGAGCTTGAAGTTAAGGAATGGTTGGCAAACCCTCAAAATTTTCGCAAGTCTGATACTCGAAACTAATAACTACAAAGGCCTAGGGGAAAAACACACATATCTTTGTAATCGGGCGAGTTTCTACTTTCAGATGCAACACGAATTTCTCGAGTTCGTCAATCCGTTCGCAAGATATGGGATTTTGAACTTAAGGAATGCTTGAGACACCATCAAAATTTTCGAAAGTTTGATACTCGAAACCAATAGGTACAAAGGCCTAGGGGAAAATACACATACCTTTGTAATCGGGCGAGTTTCCACTTTCAGATGCAACAGGAATTTCTCGAGTTCTTCAATCCGTTCGCAAGATATGGGAGTTTGAAGTTAAGGAATGCTTGAGAAACCATCAAAATTTTCGAAAGTCTGATACTCGAAACCAATAACTACAAAGGCCTAGGGGAAAAACACACATATCTTTGTAATCTGGCGAGTTTCTACTTTCAGATGCAACAGGAATTTCTCGAGTTCGTCATTCCGTTCGCAACATATGGGAGTTTGTTGTTAAGGAATGCTTGAGAAACCATCAAAATTTTCGAAAGTCTGATACTCGAAACCAATAACTACAAACGCCTAGGGGAAAACACACATACCTTTGTAATCGGGCGAGTTTCTACTTTCAGATGCAAAAGGAATTTCTCGAGTTCGTCAATCCGTTCGCGAGATATGGGAGTTTGAACTTAAGGAATGCTTGAGAAACCATCAAAATTTTCGAAAGTCTGATACTCGAAACCAATAACTACTACAAACGCCTAGGGGAAAACACAAATACCTTTGTAATCGGGCGAGTTTCTACTTTCAGATGCAAAAGGAATTTCTCGAGTTCGTCAATCCGTTCGCGAGATATGGGAGTTTGAACTTAAGGAATGCTTGAGAAACCATCAAAATTTTCGAAAGTTTGATCGAAACCAATAGGTACAAAAGCCTAGGGGAAAACACACATACCTTTGTAATCGGGCGAGTTTCCACTTTCAGATGCAACAGGAATTTCTCGAGTTCTTCAATCCGTTCGCAAGATATGGGAGTTTGAAGTTAAGGAATGCTTGAGAAACCATCAAAATTTTCGAAAGTCTGATACTCGAAACCAATAACTACAAAGGCCTATGGAAAAATACACATACCTTTGTAATCGGGCGAGTTTCCACTTTCAGATGCAACAGGAATTTCTCGAGTTCGTCAATCCGTTCACGAGATATGGGAGTTTGAAGTTAAGGAATGGTTGAGAAACCATCAAAATTTTCGCAATTCTGATGCTAGAAACGAATAACTGGAACGGCCTAGGGGAAAAGTACCCACACAATTCTAATCGGGCGAGTTTCTACTTTCAGATGCAACAGGAATTTCTCGAGTTCGTCAATCCGTTCGCAAGATATGGGAGTTTGAAGTTAAGGAATGGTTGGGAAACCCTCGAAATTTTCGCAAGTCTGATACTCAAAACCAATAACTACAAAGGCCTAGGGGAAAAACACACATATCTTTGTAATCGGGCGAGTTTCTACTTTCAGATGCAACAGGAATTTCTCGAGTTCGTCAATCCGTTCCCAAGATATGGGAGTTTGAAGTTAAGGAATGCTTGAGAAACCATCAAAATTTTCGAAAGTCTGGTACTTGAAACCAATAACTACAAAGGCCTAGGGGAAAAACACACATACCTTTGTAATCGGGCGAGTTTCTACTTTCAGATGCAATAGGAACTTCTCGAGCTCGTCAATCCGTTCGCGAGATATGGGAGTTTGAAGTTAAGGAATGGTTGAGATACCATCGAAATTTTCGCAATTCTGATGCTAGAAACGTATAACTGGAATGGCCTAGGGGAAAAGTACACACACCATTCTAATCGGGCGAGTTTCTACTTTCAGATGCAACAGGAATTTCTCGAGTTCGTCAATCCGTTCGCACGACATGGGAGTTTGAAGTTAAGGAATGCTTGAGAAACCATCAAAATTTTCGAAAGTCTGATACTCGAAACCAATAACTACAAAGGCCTAGGGGAAAAACACACATATCTTTGTAATCGGGCGAGATTCTACTTTCAGATGCAACAGGAATTTCTCGAGTTCTTCAATCCGTTC